>NW_022987642.1:477993-505493 GCF_902827165.1 Trematomus bernacchii
AGACTCTTTGAGACTCTTTGAGACTCAACGAAGACTCAACGAGACTTGATGATACTGAACGAGACCCTTTGATACTCTACGAGACTCAACAAGACTCAACGAGACTCAACAAGACTTGATGATACTCAACGAGACCCTTTGATACTCTACGAGACTCAACAAGACTCAACGAGACTCAACAAGACTTGATGATACTCAACGAGACTCAACGAGACTCAACGAGATTCTACAAAACTCTTTGAGACTCTTTGAGACTCAACGAGACTCAACGAAGACTCGACAAGACTCGATAAAACTTGATGGGACTCAACGAGACTTGATGATACTGAACGAGACTCTTTGAGACTCTACGAGACTCAACAAGATTCTACAAAACTATTTGAGACTCTTTGAGACTCTACAAGACTGAACAAGACTCAACGAGACTCGACGAGATTCTTTGAGACTCTACGAGACTTGATGAAACTGAACGAGATTCTTTGAGACTCTATGAGACTCAATGAGACTCAACGAGACTCTATGAGACTCAATGAGACTCAACGAGACTCAACAAGACTCGACAAGACTCAACGAGACTTGATGAAACTGAACGAGACTCTTTGAGACTCTATGAGACTTCGTGAGACTCAACGAGACTTGATGATACTGAACGAGACCCTTTGATACTCTACGAGACTCAACAAGACTCTTTGAGACTCAACAAGACTTGATGATACTGAACGAGACTCAACGAGACTCAACAAGATTCTACAAAACTCTTTGAGACTCTTTGAGACTCTTTGAGACTCAACGAAGACTCAACGAGACTCGATAAAACTTGATGGGACTCAACGAGACTTGATGATACTGAACGAGACTCTTTGAGACTCTTTGAGACTCTACAAGACTCAACGAGACTCAACAAGACTTGATGATACTGAACGAGACTCCTTGAGACTCTTTGAGACTCTACAAGACTCAACGAGACTCAACGAGACTCAACAAGACTTGATGATACTGAACGAGACTCCTTGAGACTCTTTGAGACTCTACAAGACTCAACGAGACTCGACAAGACTCAACGAGACTCGACGAGATTCTTTGAGACTCTACGAGACTTGATGATACTGAACGCGACACTTTGAGACTCTATGAGACTCAACAAGACTCAACGAGACTCAACGAAATTCTACAAAACTCTTTGAGACTCGACGAGACTCGACACGAGATTCTTTGAGACTCAACGAGACTCAACAAGACTCTTTGAGACTCTATGAGACTTCGTGAGACTCAACGAGACTCAACGAGACTCAACGAGACACGATAAAACTCAACGAGACACGATAAAACTCAACGAGACTCTTTGATACTCAACGAGATTTAACGAGATTTAACGAGACACGATAAAACTCGACAAGACTCAACGAGACTCAATAAAGCTAAACTCCTCCTCCTCCTCCTCCTCCTCCTCCTCCTCCTCCTCCTCCTCCTCCTAAGCTTCTGCAGTAGAAGTTAAACAATAAATATTCTTAATAGTTTTTAATTATTAAATATTATATTTATTTTTACCAAATGTTTCGGTTTATTTTAAAATATAAATGTGAATGTATTATCTGTTTTGTTTCATATTGTGACATTCTACTACACATATATCTAAAACACCTTTCTAAATAAAGGCAGCCGGTCTTTCTCATGTGTTTCCTGTGAGCCAGCTCGGAGCGCTAACGAGCGTCACTAATTGATGAAGAGGTTAATTGGCAGCGTGATTAAAGGTCTGAGCGGAGGCTTCCTGACAGCCTGAAGATGAGGGATGAATAACACCACGATATATTAACCACGCATTTACTGCATTCTGCATTTATTAAAATATCAGACGCTCAAAAGCACCAGAAGTCAGGTGAGGAGTAAATGGAGGTGAGATGGAGATTAGTAAACGTACAAACACACATTCCTAATAAGAGAAAGTGTAAAAGTCGAATGGGACACCGGTTCAAAAATATTGTCTCTTTGGTCAAATGCAGCATTTTTCGTGATTTGGCTTTCGGTTCAATACGGTATCTTTCTTCAATTGAGGTTTTTAAATAATGGGACATTTCTCTGACTATTTGAGGTCCAGTGAAAAAGGAGTAGACAGGAATATGTTTTGGACTTTTCAGAATAAGGGGAATCTGACTATCCGGGTTTCGATACACAAAACGTTTCTGTCCAAAGGAACATTTTTGGGACTACACTGAAAAAAACGAAACGTTGACTTTAATGAAATGTAATATGTCAACAGATTTTACATAACTGTATTAGGTTAGTTGAAAGCAACAATATTAAAGGTCACCTATCATGCTATTTTTAGGCAATAGCATAGGTCTCAGATATATAAAAATATATAAGAAACATGTCTATGAAGTGTTTTGCTCAAAATACCAAACAGATCACCCGTTCTAGCCATGCCTCATATCCCTCTGTTTTTACATCACATGTCACATGTTAGACGCTTTTATCCAAAGCGACTTACATACTCAATACTGTGGACAATCCACTCAGGAGCAATTTGGGGTGAAGTGTCTCAGGGACACAACGACATGCTGACTGCAGTGGGGTTTGAACGTGTGACCCCCTGATCCGAATACCTTCTGACAACCCACTACGCCACACGCCTCCCATATTTCACTTCCTGTTTCAAAAGTGCTGATTCGGAGTATAAAGCTTAAAATAAAAAAGGAGGGGTCTGAGCTCATGCAGGACCCGGCAGCTACCGTCTAAACTAAATACTGCCGTGATGAAACGCCATATCATGGATGATCAAGGATTCTTTCTGAAACAGTATGGAGCTGAAAGGCTTTCTCTCTTGCCGGTTATACCACAAGGTGAGTTCCTTTTTATTTCCTGCTTCTTCACACACATGCTCTCCAGTACAGGTTAGCTCTTATTGTTAGCGATGCTAATGTAAACACAGACCATATTACGTCCAAAACAGTCGGGCATTGTTTCTGATAGCAACGTTTCTGATAGTGACGTGGGTCCACATTTCAGATATTACGTCATATCGGACGCAAATCTGGATCAGCTCCGTTGTTCCCCCGTTTTTAGAGATTTGGGTACGGAGGAAAAGAGAGAGGGTTTTATTTTCTGACGCTGCGTGAGTTCCCTGTCCAAAAGAGTAAAAAAGTGCATTTTGCATGATAGGTCCCCTTTAAGTTAGTAAGTTAAATATTAGGTTCAACTTAATATTATTGCTTTCAACTAACCTAATACAGTTATGTGAAATTTGCTGACATATTACATTTAATTAAAGTCAACGGTTCAGATTTTTCGGTGTATTGGGGTTTTGTGAAAAGGGGATTTTTTTTTCCAGGAATCAAAAGAAAATTCTGGGATTTAATTTAAATTTCTATCAAATGCAAATCTTTCTCAAATACTGGACTTTTAATCCAATGGTTATTTAGTTTTTGGAATAAAGGGAAAATGTATTCTAGAGACTTTTAGACTTTTGTAATATCCCTCTTGCTCTGAGCGTTATAACACGGATCCACGCTGCCCTGGCGTAATCTCCTAAATCAACATTTAGGGCTTAAATAAAAATACTTTTATAGGATTTAAAGCCTCCAGAAACTACAGGACTAACTCATAACTGCGTTTTTTACAAATCTTTTCAAATACTGGACGTTTAATCCAATGGTTATTTAGTTTTTGGAATAAAGGGAAAACGCATTCTCCGAGACTGTTAGACCTTTGTAAGGCACGTTTATTTATACAGCACCTTTCAGCACACGGCAATTCAAAGTGCAAATTAAAATAAAAGACATTTAAGAATAAATACAGCAGAAACACATGATAAAAGGGCATTTAAAAACAGGCATTAAAAAGCAAAGATAATGAAATAAACACAACAGGTATAGAACACATGAATAAAAGCCGTGAATATATACAGCTCAATCAAATGCAGACACGTTTTACTCTGGATAATAATACCCCTCTTGCTCTGAGCGTTATAACACGGATCCTCGCTGAGCTGCCGTAGTGAAAACCCTTAAAGAGCATCAGATAATGACTTCATGTTTTCTCCGGCGGGGTCCCGCGCTCCACCATCCCATAATATGTGTTCTCAGGCTGTTGCCGGGTTACAGAGACGGACAGTTTATCGCTGGTCCCTGAGCATCACGGGAGACATTTGGACGAGATCCAGATCGCCATCACTTTAATGTTTAATCAGCTTCATCTGTACTTACAGAGCTCCTTCCTGTACTTTATGACCACTGCGCACCGCACCGCAACACACACACACACACACACACACACACACACACACACACACACACACACACACACACACACACACACACACACACACACACACACACACACACACACACACACACACACACACACACACACACACACACACACACACACACACACACACACACACACACACACTCTCTGCCAGTAACAGTACACTCTTCACCTCTTGTTGTTTCCTGTCTGATTTCTCCATTACTCATGATGTCGACCTTTCTTCATCCATCTCTCTTTATCCTCCTCCTCTCTCTCTTTCACAATAAGATCCACCTTCCTCTCACTCTTCATCCTCTCCATCCTCTTCATCCTCTCCATCCTCTTCATCCTCTTCATCCCCATCTTCTGATTGACGTCAAAGTCCTTATTGTTTCCAGTAAAAAATATTATTGAATATTTTCCAGGTTTTTATGAATTGGAATAATGTGAAAACTTTCTGCATTAGAATAAAACTATGTAGTGTCTCTACTGGGACATGTCTCTATGTAGTGTCTCTCCTGGGACATGTCTCCATGTAGTGTCTCTACTGGGACATGTCTCTATGTAGTGTCTCTGTCTCCATGTAGTGTCTCTGTCTCCATGTAGTGTCTCTACTGGGACATGTCTCTATGTAGTGTCTCTACTGGGACATGTCTCTATGTAGTGTCTCTACTGGGACATGTCTCTATGCAGTGTCTCTGTCTCCATGTAGTGTCTCTGTCTCCATGTAGTGTCTCTACTGGGACATGTCTCTATGTAGTGTCTCTACTGGGACATGTCTCTATGTAGTGTCTCTACTGGGACATGTCTCTATGTAGTGTCTCTACTGGGACATGTCTCTATGTAGTGTCTCTACTGGGACATGTCTCTATGTAGTGTCTCTACTGGGACATGTCTCCATGTAGTGTCTCTACTGGGACATGTCTCTATGTAGTGTCTCTACTGGGACATGTCTCCATGTAGTGTCTCTACTGGGACATGTCTCTATGTAGTGTCTCTACTGGGACATGTCTCTATGTAGTGTCTCTACTGGGACATGTCTCCATGCTCTAATGTTCAGAAAGCTCTTTATTGTCCTCATACATGCCTGTGCTGCAGCACCTCTTTTCACCCTCTGTCTGAAACCAGAGCCCAGTCTGCTCTGATTGGTTAGCTGGCCGGCTCTGTTGTGATTGGTCAACCAGCTTAGAGATGTCCCGCCCCTTTAGCCTATCTCGTACAATGTGTTGGAGCGCTAGCCAATAGGAGCGTGAGTGTTCGATAGTGATGTCACTAAGGAGTCCGATGGAGGCGTTTCACGATTTTTGACCAACTTCTGTAAACAAATATTTCAAAGTTTTTTTCTTCCAAGGAAATCCCTGACATTTTCCAGGTGGAAATTCTGCAGATAATTGATCATTTTCAATCAATCAAAGTTCATTGATATAGCCCAATATCACACATTCTCCATTCGTCTCAGTGGACTTTATGGTTTGTACAGAATATGAAGACGACCCGGTTAACGGGAGAAAAACCCAATTCATGGCGGACATTTTGTATACACCTGGGGGAGCCGTCGTGTGGAAATAAAAAAGACAATACAATCAATTCAAGGTCATTCCCATTTCTGATACGTCCAGGGCCGCCGCTATGCGAACAGGCAAGGCAGGCAACTGCTTGGGGCCCTGGACCAGAAGGGGGCCCCCAAAGAAGGTCCACAGCAACGACAACTTGAAACACCCTTTAATTTACTGCAACGACATGTCGGGAAACCCCCTCAAGGCGCCCCGTCAAATGCTGCCTCTTATTTTAAGTTTCATTGGGGGGGGGGGGGGGGGCTGTCGGGTGTGCGTGGTGATGAAAAGCTGGTTCGAGGGGCCCCCAGTGAATGTTTGCCTCGGGCCCACACAGACCCTAGAATCGCCACTGGATACGTCGCATCAGAATCTCTGCACAGACGAAGCTCACCTGCTCCTCGTTGGCGTCTGGAGGAACAAGCCTTTCCTCCTCCACGGAGGATGTGAGAGTGAACAAAACATGCAAGTCATCATTATTTAGTGGCCTTTTATCAGAATTAGATCACATATGTTTGATACCCGGGGGGGAGAAATGATAAGGAAACTGGTGTGTTAAGATATGTGCATTATACTGCAAACAATTAGAAATACGTAGGATAACAAAGGACTAGATATTTACTATAATAATACTTTCTAATTTAAATAAATCCATGAAGAGTAAAGCAGACTCAGTGGAGACATCGCACCGCATCAATATGCAGTATGTAATGATGCTGTTTAATCTGCTTTAATTACCACACCTGTCAGGTGGATGGATTAATTTAGCAAAGAAGAACACACACACACACACACACACACACAGATGTATTACATTTTTGTGCATGATCAGTTTAAATTCAACGATTAGTGCTGCGTTCATATTTTAAAATCTGCACTGATAGAAAACCTGCAGAGGAAGAGCTCACAGTTTACTGGTCCCTCGAGGTGTGCGTGTGTGTGTGTGTGTGTGTGTGTGTGTGTGTGTGTGTGTGTGTGTGTGTGTGTGTGTGTGTGTGTGATTACAGTCATGTCTTAATGACAGATGACATCACACCGTCAGTCAGACCATCTGTCTCCGCTCGGGGAACATTAATAATACAAATATTAATAAATCATAATTCCCACTTTTCCTGTCAGGACACGAGTACTTAAACTATATTACCGCGAACACAAAAAAAAAAATGAACAGGACAAATATTATCTTCCACTTAAATGATATTAAGAACTGAACACTAATTGTAAATAAAATATTGTTGAAAATTAAATGGGAGAAATATTTCACACACACACACAACTAAATAAAACCAATATCCTCATAGAAACACTATCTTGATATAAAAAGTGTAATACATAAATATTTAGGACAGTTTTTTGGTAAAATAAACAATTGGTATTTTGGGACATTAAATCACAGAAGTTAAAATAATTAAACAGTTTATTAAACCTCAGCTTCGCTCCGTACGAACAGAAGCTTGGTGCATTGGATTTGTATACAAAATTAAGATTAGACGGATATAGTATACGTCAATATTATTCTGTTATTGTAGTTCATTTTGGTTATTCTTATTTATTTTGTATTTTCATATTGTGTATTATTTAGATACTTCTTTCTACTGTGTCCTGGATCTGTGTCCTGGATCTGAGTCCTGGACTTTGAGTCCTGCATCCTGAGTCGTGGACTTCGAGTCGTGGCTGAACCTGTCTCTGTGGTCCTGCCTGACTCTCATCATACTACTTCCCTGATGGCTCCCACAGGATTGTTGCCATCCTCGTGGATTCATCTTCTTATTATAGACACATGCATTTCCAAACATTTGGACTACCTATGTTATAAAATGTATTATCTCTTCGATTGACACACGGCATCTATTGCACGTCTGTCCGTCCTGGGAGAGGGATCCCTCCTCTGTTGCTCTCCCTGAGGTTTCTCCCATGTTCCTTTAAACTGTGGGGTTTCTCTGGAAGTGTTTCCTTGTACGATGTGAGGGTCTGAGGACAGAGGGTCTAAGGACAGAGGGTCTAAGGACAGAGGGTCTAAGGACAGAGGGTGTCGTATTGTCACTGATATTCTGTAGAAACTGTGAAGTCCACTGAGACTAATGTAACATTTGTGATATTGGGCTATATAAATAAATATTGATTGTGTATTTTTTTTTTTTTTGCTGCAGGTACAAAACAATATTCCAATTTCTGATTAATAAAATATAAACTAATTGGACATAGTGATCTCAAGATATTAAAATGATTGATCACATGACTAGTGAATCTTCAGGCTCACTAATGCAGAAGAAGCTTTTATGAGGACATGGTGTGTTGGCCGTAACTTGACTTTTTGGCCTCTTTCATCAAATCCCATAACACGTTAGTTCCACCCTTGTTTGTGTTGTGCATCAGACAGAGATAAAGACACGAGTCAGAAAGAACGAGCCTGTTTATTAGCCCTCATGTTAATCATCAACATCATCATCATCATCCATCTTCCTCTCCCTCGGCCACCGACAGTCCCGTGGCTCGGGTTCATACAACTCTATCTGTCAATAGAATCTAATAGAAAAATCTGCAGGTTACAGTTAGGACGTTTGTCCATTAGAAAAACAACAGAAACCAAGAAACCAAAAAAGCTCCCCGTCACCCCTTCAGGACGAGGGGTGGGGGCGAGGAAGATCTAAAACCGGGAAACGGCGACTTTATGGCCAGTCTCGGGATTTTGGGGGCTCAGCCGGGATCAGATTTAGACCCGAAGCCCTGATCCGAGGCTGGACACCGAGCCGCCGTCAACTCCGGTGATTTTGTATTATTACCCGGGGAGTAAAACCCCGTCACTACAGCTCTCCTCGCCTCGCCAACGGGCTGCGGGAGCGCTCAACACCACGATAACGCTCACATGGTCCGATTACAGACAAATAAAAAGTCCCGGCAGCTTTTTTTAAAGCGTGGCGACGTCCGTTGAGACGCAGACAGACAGACAAGAAGAAGAGATAGAGACAGTTAGCCTAGCAGTCTTGAGAAAATAACACACTCAGCTTCTCTTTGCAAAATCGGTTAGACACAACATGTGAATTAAACAATATAATTTTTTTAACAGGATAACAAAGTACATTTTTTAAACTGGAGAGCACCCGCCAGAGAGTGGAAAATTTACACAAACCATATTATCTTATCGACAAACTGAATATTCAAAACTGGAGATTTAAATAGACCCCCTGCACAGGAGAACGCATTATTATCGTCATTATTATTATTATCATCGTCACACATACAAGAAGCAGAACCACCGATTCAAAATTCAACTCAACAGACGCCAGATCTCCCTCAACGCAAGACAAACCTCTCTGTGGTCCGACACACAAATACACACCGGACACACACACACACACACACACACTGCTAACACACACAAGGCTAAAGGCTGGAATCACCCCTCTACGAAGGTATGCTAAAGGAGGCGTTATGGGTTAAACCTGAAACTCTGAACAAAAAAATACTTTGCGTTTGTACATGTTTTTAAAAATATCCGAAATAACGTTTGAGACATAACCCAGCCTTAAGGACACACAACAGCTCACACACACACACACACAACAAACACCCTTTGGCTAACAACGGTCACACACAGTTAAGCTAACAAACATACAGCACCATTAAACTACAACACAGTTTTGCTATTGAAGTCCAGCTAGCATATGATGCTAGCTAACTAGCGTCATATGCAAGCTAACTAGCTACAAATGCTAAAATACGAGCTAATTCTAACATTCGGCTAATTCAGGGAGATTTTGGAACGCCGACACATTATTCAAAGATGTTGCTCCCTTAGCTAGCCAGGTCACTAACGTATATAAATTGATATAAAGCTTGAATAAGCGATTTTACTTGTTTCACATTGTTTCGGCAGTTTGGATTAGCTTCTTTTTAGGTAGCAGGTTGGATTAGCTTCTTAGCAACGTGGAATCTATTGGGGATTTTTAGGAAGTTAATTCCGGCAAAGGTTCTTTAGAGCTAACAGACAGCTACCTAGCAGTCACAACACATAGTTTTGCTGATGAAGTCCAGCTAGCATATGACGCTAGTTAGCTAGCATCATATGCTATCTTGCTAGCTGCCTATGCTAAATTACTAGCTAACAAACATTCGGCTAATTTAGGGAGATTTTGAAACGCTGAGACATTATTCAAAGATGTTGCTCCCTTAGCTAGCCAGGTAACTAACGTAGACAAGTGGATATAAAGCGGATATAATGGATTTTAATTGTTTCAAATTCATTCGGCATTTTGTTGGCAGGTTGTATTAGCTTCTTTTTAGGTAGCAAAGTGGATTGTTTTTTTTTCTTTTTTAGGAAGTAAATGCCAGCAACGTTTTTTTGGAGCTAACAGACAGCTACCTAGCAGTCACAACACACACAGTATAGCTAACAAACATCTATGCAGTTAGCTCATGGGAATAAGCTAGCTATTGTTATATTGCCAGCGCACTAACAAATTAGAGTTTGGAAAAGCTGAGACATATTCACAAATGTTGCTTCGTTAGCTTGCTATCGATTGGTATTATATAAATTGGCCTAAATTAGTAAATTGTAATAGTATTTCATTGTTATGGCAGTTTGTTAGCAGCTACAACTAGCTTCTTTTGAAGTGGATGAATGGATGTTATGAGTGTATTTTGGGTTTTACGTAATTCTGATGAAGGTTCTTTGGAGTCTTTGCTAGTTCTGCAAGTTGTTATCAAAATGGATGAAATTAAAAATATTTCCTGAGTGACAAGAGCGTTATGTACTAATAACTCTGAGGAACAAAATGAGCGAATAAAACACAGCTAACAGAAACAGCTAATCCACCACATGCACTCAGCTAACACACAGTTGAGGTAACGCACATCTCGTTGCTAACAAGCTAGCTCGCCCGTTTAGCTAACGCACAAGCTAATAGAATCGATAACTTCATTGTTCAGCTCCTGACACTTCGTCTACAAACAAATCGGCAAAGTAGAGAAATACGGAGCCAACTTACAACAACAATAATAAAGTTTCACTTGGTAAGAAAATAGTAATTCTCCCCATGTTTAAATGAGGGGACGTGGTGTCGGCGGGAGATCAGGACACAAACTGCTCGACCACAGAGAGATCTGGCTTTAGACAACGCAATATAGATCGTCATTTATTCATCATCACATCATAAAAACTAAAGAATCACTATAGAGATACAGGAATAAGAACTATCATCAAACCAAAACAATAAACGCGTCATTGCACCTCCAAGATGGCGACTAAACAGGTAAAATTAGAGAACAAACAGACCCAGCGAGCACAAATTTAGTACAAAAAATAACTGACGGTAAAACATTAGATTTCCATCCGACGCTATTAAAATATTTCTATGCCAAAATAAAAAAAAAATAACTGAGAGTCAACACACACAATCTGACGCATGCTTAAAAACATTATCATAAACAAAAATGTCTTACTCAAGACTGCTAAGCCTCATACCGTTGTCTTAGTGGAAAATAAAACTAGACAAAATATAGATTATACTGGATTTTTTTTGTTCGAAGCCACACTGATACATCTTTAAGTTCAAGTTTGATAAAAAATAAAACAAAAAGAAAAACCAGGCCTACACCGTGGAGAGCGAGAGACCGGAGGCTAGTCCCAAAAAATCTGCCCGACAAAATATTTCGACTTTGTAAAGTTAAAAAACAGAAAAGAAGAGAGTTCGTGATTTTTCAGTTAATCCTTAGTTTTCTCTACAAAAGGAAGGAGGAGGAAGCGGCAGAGCGATGCTAGGAAACCCCGATTCGGTTTGCCGTTGACGACCAATCGGAGGCCTTCGCCGGTGAGGGAGGAGCCTCTAGTGATCCTGCGGGGACAGGAAGTGACATCACAGGCGCACCATGTTTACTCTATCAGATTATATAAACAACCTTTCTTTAAAAATACCTGAACAAAAGCCAACATTTGAATAAAATAATGGGATTCATTCAGTTAGATGGCAGCCGAGCACAAACATTTCCCAAATTGGGATCAATAAAGTCTTGTTTGTTTAGCTAAAAACAACCATTGTTGACTGTTGGTCAGCAGGTATTGAACCTACCTGTATCTGGGCGGCGTTCCACAGGTAGGGCTGCGTTCTGTAATATTCTGCTAACGCTGCGGTGTAGTCCGGCACCGAACTCTGCTGAGACGACTGACCTGGGAACACACAACAACATGTCAACAATCAGATAACGCCCAAGGTGGCTAACAAACACAGTAAAGCTAACGGACACAGTAAAGCTAACGGACACAGTAAAGCTAACGAACACAGTTAAGCTAACGGACACAGTTAAGCTAACAAACACAGTAAAGCTAACAAACACAGTAAAGCTAACGGACACAGTGAAGCTAACGAACACAGTTAAGCTAACAAACACAGTAAAGCTAACGGACACAGTAAAGCTAACGGACACAGTAAAGCTAACGAACACAGTTAAGCTAACAAACACAGTAAAGCTAACGGACACAGTAAAGCTAACGGACACAGTAAAGCTAACGAACACAGTTAAGCTAACAAACACAGTAAAGCTAACAAACACAGTAAAGCTAACGGACACAGTGAAGCTAACGAACACAGTAAAGCTAACGGACACAGTGAGCTAACGAACACAGTTAAGCTAACAAACACAGTAAAGCTAACGGACACAGTAAAGCTAACGGACACAGTAAAGCTAACGAACACAGTTAAGCTAACAAACACAGTAAAGCTAACGGACACAGTAAAGCTAACGGACACAGTAAAGCTAACGAACACAGTTAAGCTAACAAACACAGTAAAGCTAACGGACACAGTAAAGCTAACGGACACAGTAAGCTAACGAACACAGTAAAGCTAACAAAGTAAAGCTAACGGACACAGTAAAGCTAACGAACACAGTGAAGCTAACGAACACAGTAAAGCTAACAGTAAAGCTAACGGACACAGTAAAGCTAACGAACACAGTTAAGCTAACGAACACAGTAAAGCTAACAGTAAAGCTAACGGACACAGTAAAGCTAACGGACACAGTTAAGCTAACGAACACAGTAAAGCTAACAGTAAAGCTAACGACACAGTTAAGCTAACAAAGTAAGCTAACGAACACAGTTAAGCTAACAGTAAAGCTAACAGTAAAGCTAACAAACACAGTAGGCTAACGACAAGTAAGCTAACAGTAAAGCTAACGGACAAAGTAAAGCTAACGGACAAAGTAAAGCTAACAGTAAAGCTAACGGACAAAGTAAAGCTAACGTAAAGCTAACGGACAGTAAAGCTAACGGACAAAGTAAAGCTAACAGTAAAGCTAACGACATAGCTAAAGTAAGCTAACGGACAAAGTAAAGCTAACAGTAAAGCTAACGGACAAAGTAAAGCTAACGGACAAAGTAAAGCTAACAGTAAAGCTAACGGACAAAGTAAAGCTAACAGTAAAGCTAACGGACAAAGTAAAGCTAACAGTAAAGCTAACGGACAAAGTAAAGCTAACAGTAAAGCTAACAGAAACACAATTGTTTACATAACGTAGACAGTTTAGTAAACCAGTTTGTACGCTAGCATTCTAGCAACTTGAGACAATAACACAAGAACCGATGCTCCGGTACCAAGTCCTGAAACTCTGGAGGGAGCACAGGGATTCTAGCCTCTGCAGACCATTGACATGCACTAAAACCTAACGAACTAAAGGAGACAGAAAGCATGAATGAGCCTCTAACAGCCCAGCAGGAGGCGGCTCGTACTCTGTTTCTTGTAGTAATCCTCCCAGGCCTTACTGTAGTCCGTCATCTGGGGCTGGCTCTGCTGACCTGCACACACACACACGCACACACACACACACACACAGAATTTACACACTTTGAATGCAATGTGTGAAACAACATCTCTGGGGTATTACATTCAGAACATTGTATTTATTGTTGGTGCCGTAGTGGGAGGGTCATGTGTTAATGACACGCGTGGTTAAATCTGAAGCTAAATAACATTGAACGTTTATCAGAATCCAGTTTATCGCCAGGTGCGTTCACACATACAAGGAATCTGCTTTGGTGTCTGGCGCTGAGGACATAAACAATCTGAAAGAATAAGTTGCAAAGTAGGTAAAAAAAAAAGGAAATATATAAGGATAGTAAAACGTAAGTATTTTTAAGAAACAATTTAGCATTAAAAAAGGATTTGCTAAAGACAAGTATTTACACCGAATTTAAATGTAACTAAATATATTCCTGTGAGTGTGCGTGTGACTGAGTGTGTGTGACTGAGTGTGTGTGTGCGAGTGAGTGAGTGTGTCTGAGTGTGTATGTGTGCGTGTGACCGAGTGTGAGAGTGTGTGTGACTGAGTGAGTGTGTGTGTGAGAGTGAGCGTGTGCGTGAGTGTGTGTGTGTGAGTGTGTATGTGTGCATGTGCGAGTGTGACCGAGTGTGAGAGTGTGTGTGACTGAGTGAGTGTGTGTGTGAGAGTGAGCGTGAGTGTGTGTGACTGTGTGCGTGTGAATGTGTTTGAGTGAGTTTGTGTGTGAGCGTGTGTCTGTGTGTGCTTCTGTGACTGAGTGAGTGAGCGTGTGTGTGTGTAGCGTGTGCGTGACAGAGTGTGTGCGTGAGTGTGTGTGACTAAGTGTGTGAGTGAGTAAGTGTGTGAGTGAGTGACTGAGTGTGCGTGTGTGTGTGTGCATGCGAGTGTGTGTGTGTGAGTGTGTGAATTAGTGTGAGTGTGTGTGAATTAGTGTGTGCATGCGAGTGTGAATTAGTGTGTGTGTGTGTGTGTGTGTTACCAGGGTCCTGTTGTCCAGCGTTCTGCCAGTTCGTCTGGTAGGTGTTTCCCCAGACGCCGGTCAGGAAGGTCTGCCCGCTGCCACAGCTACACACACATTAAATCACTGAGTTTCTACACAATATACAATATTACAGTTTTTTAAACAATACAAATAAGATGGTTCTTTCTTATCATTTCATCCCCTTTAAAGCAAAGACAACTCTCAAGTTTCCGTCATATGTTTTTACTTCTTCTCTTGTAATTTGAATGCCAGGTATCGTCCTGTACATTTGGGATTTACTTGTCATAACTTCACCGCTTTAAGATAAGATTTACTTTATTAATCGCAATTTAGGGAAAAGGTTGTTGTATTGCAGCATAAAACAAAACAAGTCATTGAACATAAAAACAATGCTAAAATAGAAACATCTCAAAATAGAAAAATAAATCTCCAAATTCAGTTTTGTTTCTACAAAATTCACCACTTTAATGACAGACAATATTCATGTTTTTCTGTGATGTTTGATCTCCTTAATAAACCACTTCAAACTGGAAGGATATTCATGTTTCTCTTGATATTTAGCGGCTGCGTTGTGAGCTTACTTCTGGTGTGCGGCCGGGCCCTGGGTGAAAGGACTGAAGCCGAACCCTCCGTTGCTCATGATGCCTGAGCCCTGCAGAGGACACACACGTTTATTATATTATTACAACTGTGAATATATCTAATATTTCATCTGCAAAGAAATGTATCATTGCAATACCTCAGGAACATTTCTTAACTCCAGAGACGTTTACTTCCATCAATAAATCAGCCCATTAGTTCAATGTATGGATTTGCCAAAAACATTTATTAAATGTGGAAATGTAAAAAATAAATATATAATAAGGAAAACATTTTTAAATAAGTAACTAAACACTTTTTAAGAAATTGGAGAAAAGTCAGAATTATTACTTTAATAATTAAAACATTTTTTCACGTGGCCCTAATCCTCAAAAAGGTTTTCCCCGTGAACATGGTTTGACGGCCTGTGTGAGTGTGCGTCTGAGAGTGTGTGTGCGTGTGTCTGAGTGTTTTGAGTGAGGGTGCGAGTGAGTGTGTGTGTGTGAATGCGTGTGAGTGAGTGTGTGTGCGCGTGACTGAGTGTGCGAGTGAGTGTGCGTGACTGAGTGTGCGAGTGAGTGTGCGTGACTGAGTGTGCGAGACTGAGTGTGCGTGACTGAGTGTGCGTGACTGAGTGTGCGTGACTGAGTGTGTGTGTGAGTTTGTATATTAATTCTTATATATTTCAAATGTGTTCCTCTTTTCATTCTCATTTTTTTCCCCTGTGAGCAGAGAACATGGTTTGACGGCGTGTGTGTGTGTGCGTGTGAGGGAGCGTGTGTGTGAGTGTGTGTGCGTGTGAGGGAGTGTGTGTGTGAGTGAGTCTGAGAGTGAGTATATTAATTCTTATATATTTCAAATGTGTTTCACTTTTCATTTATGTAGTTCCTGTTTGACTTCGTGTCCTGAGAGGTGTGTTTGTTTTGCGTTCCCCGATCTTGTCGTCTGAGCTATTTATTTGTTTAATTAAGTATATATTCACTTTATAAATATTATATTTGTACTTACTTATTTATCAATTATTCATTGTATTTAGTCCAAAATGTTCCATATTTTTTATTCTAATTTTTTTTAATGAATTTACTTCTTCACTTATTTTAGTGTCGTATTTATTCCTTTATTTATATCTTTCTATTGGTCATCTGTTAGCACATGGTTTCACGGCGTGTCGTTACAGGTGCGTTTGTTTTCAGGTCTGTTAGCACACGGCTTCACGGCGTGTCGTTACGGGTGCATTTGTTTTCAGGTCTGTTAGCACATGGCTTCACGGCGTGTGGTTACAGGTGCGTTTGTTTTCAGGTCTGTTAGCACACGGCTTCACGGCGTGTCGTTACAGGTGCGTTTGTTTTCAGGTCTGTTAGCACACGGCTTCACGGCGTGTCGTTACGGGTGCATTTGTTTTCAGGTCTGTTAGCACATGGCTTCACGGCGTGTGGTTACAGGTGCGTTTGTTTTCAGGTCTGTTAGCACACGGCTTCACGGCGTGTCGTTACAGGTGCGTTTGTTTTCAGGTCTGTTAGCACACGGCTTCACGGCGTGTCGTTACAGGTGCGTTTGTTTTCAGGTCTGTTAGCACATGGCTTCACGGCGTGTCGTTACAGGTGCGTTTGTTTTCAGGTCTGTTAGCACACGGCTTCACGGCGTGTCGTTACAGGTGCGTTTGTTTTCAGGTCTGTTAGCACACGGCTTCACGGCGTGTCGTTACAGGTGCGTTTGTTTTCAGGTCTGTTAGCACATGGCTTCACGGCGTGTCGTTACAGGTGCGTTTGTTTTCAGGTCTGTTAGCACATGGTTTCACGGCGTGTCGTTACGGGTGCGTTTATTTTCAGGTCTGTTAGCACACGGCTTCACGGCGTGTCGTTACGGGTGCATTTGTTTTCAGGTCTGTTAGCACACGGCTTCACGGCGTGTCGTTACGGGTGCGTTTGTTTTCAGGTCTGTTAGCACACGGCTTCACGGCGTGTCGTTACGGGTGCGTTTGTTTTCAGGTCTGTTAGCACACGGCTTCACGGCGTGTCGTTACAGGTGCGTTTGTTTTCAGGTCTGTTAGCACACGGCTTCACGGCGTGTCGTTACAGGTGCGTTTGTTTTCAGGTCTGTTAGCACACGGCTTCACGGCGTGTCGTTACAGGTGCGTTTGTTTTCAGGTCTGTTAGCACACGGCTTCACGGCGTGTCGTTACAGGTGCGTTTGTTTTCAGGTCTGTTAGCACACAGCTTCACGGCGTGTCGTTACAGGTGCGTTTGTTTCAGGTCTGTTAGCACACGGCTTCACGGCGTGTCGTTACAGGTGCGTTTGTTTTCAGGTCTGTTAGCACACGGCTTCACGGCGTGTCGTTACAGGTGCGTTTGTTTTCAGGTCTGTTAGCACATGGCTTCACGGCGTGTCGTTACAGGTGCGTTTGTTTTGCGTACCCCGATCTTGTCGTCGATGAGCTGCCGGGCCAGGTCCATCTGCTGGGCGGAGCCTCTGATGGTGAAGACCCGGGTGTTGGGGTCGGTGGAGGGGGGGGGGTTCCTCTGCAGCTCCACATGAGCTCCAGACTGCTGGTTAATACTCTTAATGGTTTCTCCTCCTGCAACACACACATCGTTCAGTTACACACAGGGAGGCAGGGATGTAGAGTTTCTGTGGTGGACCCTGAAGGCAGCATCTCTCTCTCAAACATTTAAGATTCTTACACATTTAGTTGAGAAGGAGAATCTCCACATATTAACACCACGTTATGATTTCTGAAGTAAGAAGCTAATGTTGGGCTATAAAGGAACCACAGCACGGTCACATGACTTCACCACCGCTAAGCTAAAGGAGGCTAATGTTGGGCTATAAAGGAACTACAGCACGGTCACATGACTTCACGTCACCACCGCTAAGCTAAAGGTGGCTAATGTTGGGCTATAAAGGAACTACAGCACGGTCACATGACTTCACGTCACCACCGCTAAGCTAAAGGTGGCTAATGTTGGGCTATAAAGGAACTACAGCACGGTCACATGACTTCACGTCACCACCGCTAAGCTAAAGGTGGCTAATGTTGGGCTATAAAGGAACTACAGCACGGTCACATGACTTCACGTCACCACCGCTAAGCTAAAGGTGGCTAATGTTGGGCTATAAAGGAACTACAGCACGGTCACATGACTTCACGTCACCACCGCTAAGCTAAAGGCGTCTAATGTTGGGCTATAAAGGAACTACAGCACGGTCACATGACTTCACGTCACCACCGCTAAGCTAAAGGTGGCTAATGTTGGGCTATAAAGGAACTACAGCACGGTCACATGACTTCACGTCACCACCGCTAAGCTAAAGGAGGCTAATGTTGGGCTATAAAGGAACTACAGCACGGTCACATGACTTCACGTCACCACCGCTAAGCTAAAGGAGGCTAATGTTGGGCTATAAAGGAACTACAGCACGGTCACATGACTTCACGTCACCACCGCTAAGCTAAAGGTGGCTAATGTTGGGCTTATAAAGGAACTACAGCACGGTCACATGACTTCACGTCACCACCGCTAAGCTAAAGGCGGCTAATGTTGGGCTATAAAGGAACTACAGCACGTCACATGACTTCACGTCACCACCGCTAAGCTAAAGGAGGCTAATGTTGGGCTATAAAGGAACTACAGCACGGTCACATGACTTCACGTCACCACCGCTAAGCTAAAGGTGGCTAATGTTGGGCTATAAAGGAACTACAGCACGGTCACATGACTTCACGTCACCACCGCTAAGCTAAAGGTGGCTAATGTTGGGCTATAAAGGAACTACAGCACGGTCACATGACTTCACGTCACCACCGCTAAGCTAAAGGTGGCTAATGTTGGGCTATAAAGGAACTACAGCACGGTCACATGACTTCACGTCACCACCGCTAAGCTAAAGGTGGCTAATGTTGGGCTATAAAGGAACTACAGCAACGGTGCACATGACTTCACGTTTCCCAAAAACCCACCACGCTAAGCTAAAGGTGGCTAATGTTGGGCTATAAAAAGGAACTACAAGCACGGTCACATGACGTCATCGTCACCACCGCTAAGCTAAAGGCGGCTAATGTTGGGCTATAAAGGAACTACAGCACGGTCAACATGACTTCACGTCACCACCGCTAAACTAAAGGAGGCTAATGTTGGGCGATAAAGTGAACTACCAGCAACGGTCACATGACTTCACGTCACCCACCGCTAAGCTAAAGGTGGCTAATGTTGGGCTAGAAAGGAACTACAAGCACGGTCACAAGTATGACTTCACGTCACCACGCTAAGCTAAAGGTGGCTTAATGTTGGGCTATAAATGGAACTACAGCACGGTCACATGAACTTCACCATCCCCCCGCTAAGCTAAGGAGGCTAATGTTGGGCTATAAGGAATCGACAGCACGGTCACATGACTTCACGTCACCACCGGCTAAGCTAAATGGGAGGCTAATGTTGGGCTATAAGGAACTACAGCACGGTCACATGACTTCACGTCACCACCGCTAAGCTAAAGGTGGCTATGTTGGGCTATAAAGGAACTACAGCACGGTCACATGACTTCACGTCACCACCGCTAAGCTAAAGGTGGCTAATGTTGGGCTATAAAGGACTACAGCACGGTCACATGACTTCACGTCACCACCACGCTAAGCTAAAGGTGGCTAATGTTGGGCTATAAAGGAACTACAGCACGGTCACATGACTTCACGTCACCACCGCTAAGCTAAAGGCGGCTAATGTTGGGCTATAAAGGAACTACAGCACGGTCACATGACTTCACGTCACCACCGCTAAGCTAAAGGCGGCTAATGTTGGGCTATAAAGGAACTACAGCACGGTCACATGACTTCACGTCACCACCGCTAAGCTAAAGGAGGCTAATTGTTGGGCTATAAAGGAACTACAGCACGGTCACATGACTTCACGTCACCACCACTAAGCTAAAGGTGGCTAATGTTGGGCTATAAAGGAACTACAGCACGGTCACATGACTTCACGTCACCACCGCTAAGCTAAAGGTGGCTAATGTTGGGCTATAAAGGAACTACAGCACGGTCACATGACTTCACGTCACCACCGCTAAGCTAAAGGTGGCTAATGTTGGGCTATAAAGGAACTACAGCACGGTCACATGACTTCACGTCACCACCGCTAAGCTAAAGGTGGCTAATGTTGGGTGTGCTGACGTTTAGTCGTCTCATTTAGACACTTGTTCCTTTATTTATTTACTGACGTATTTTATATCATAGAACAAAATGTTAAATCTCTTGAGCTTGAGTTAACCAGATACTGTAACACTAGGGCCTAGAACAAGTCTGTTCAATATTGAATTAAAAAAGTGAAGTTGTATTAGAGAAAGAGCAGAAAAGGTGGGTCCGGTCTGCACAGAAGCCTGTGTGCTCTGCAGCCTGGAAGAAGGGGCTTTAACCCTTTAAAAGAAAACAACAATGGCGAACAGCAAGCCCCGCTCTTTATCTACTTAAAAAACGCTTAAGAACATCAGCCATTCATCGCTGTGTGTGTTTGGAGGTCAAGAGGGTCGAGCAGCAGCTTTCAAAATAAAAGACACAAAAAGAAACAGAAATGTCAAGTACCCGACGTTTAGACACCATATGGTCTGTTTCTGTGCGTCTGGTGCCCCATTGTTAGAGGAGACCTTCAATTGGACAATGCTCATGAATAACACACACACACACACACACACACACACACACACACACACACACACACACACACACACACACACACACACACACACACACACACACACACACACACACACACACACACACACACACACACACACACACACACACACACACACACACACACACACACACACACACACACACACACACACACACACACACACACACACACACACGAGATTTTAACATCGTCAGCTTCAGAAATCACAAAGTGTGTTCATGTGTTGAGATTCTCCTGATTTCACACAGAGATGGTTTTCTGACATAATCACACGGAGGAATCCCATTGGACCAGAGGGATGCTGCCTTCAGGGACACACACAGAAATACTACATGAAATCTAAAAAGTGTTGGATCAGAACCAATGAAAACCCTGATTTCTGGTCATCAGCATTCTCTAATGTTGACTTCCTGTTTACACTGAGGCAGGTTTCTTACCTTTGCCGATGACCAGTCCGCACTTGTCAGCGGGGATGGTGTATGTCACTTCCTGTAGCGGCCCGGGGGATCCCATCGTCCAATCACCACGGCCCCTGATCCTACCGCTGCGCAGCGCCGAGCCGAACCCGTCACGCTCCTGCACAAACATTACACATTATAAATATACTTTAACTTTATATGCAGACGTTTACTGTCATTTTCTGACAATATATATATATTTTTTTTTGTTAGAAAAAAAAAAGTCTGAATTCTGTTTTTTATCAGAACTAAAAAATAAGGTGTTTTTTTTTTTTTTTTTTAAAGAGAAAATATTTTTCAGAATTTCTTTTTTTTCCTGAAAGTCTCAGAATTCTAAATAACTGAATGTTTTCAGAAAGTTTTCCTCCTGAAAAAAACTAAACTAAATCTCTCGAGTTTTTCCTTCTGAAAATCTCAGAAATCCAAAAAAGATAAATATTTATTTTTTCTTTTGATTTTTAGGAAATATCTGAATTCTGACTTTTTTTTTCTATCAAAATATTTTTCCTGATCATATTTTCACCTGTCTGTGTTACCTGTCTGTGTGAGTGACCGAGTGAGTCTGTGTGTGTCTGTGTTACCTGTCTGTGTGAGTGACCGAGTGAGTCTGTGTGTGTCTGTGTTACCTGTCTGTGTGTGTGACCGAGTGAGTCTGTGTGTGTGTCTGTGTTACCTGTCTGTGTGAGTGTGTGTCTGTGTAACCTGTCTGTGTGTCTGTGTTACCTGTCTGTGTGAGTGTGTGTCTGTGTAACCTGTCTGTCTGTGTCTGTGTTACCTGTCTGTGTGTCTGTGTGTGTGTGTGTTACCTGTCTGTGTGTGTCTGTGTTACCCGTCAGTGTGAGTGACCGAGTGAGTCTGTGTCTGTGTTACCTGTGTGTCTGTGTGTGTCTGTGTTACCTGTCTGTGTGTGTCTGTGTTACCTGTCTGTGTGAGTGACCGAGTGAGTCTGTGTGTGTCTGTGTTACCTGTCTGTCTGTGTGTGTGTCTGTGTAACCTGTCTGTCTGTGTCTGTGTTACCTGTCTGTGTGTGTGTCTGTGTAACCTGTCTGTCTGTGTCTGTGTCTCCCGTCTGTCTGTGTCTGTGTTACCTGTCTGTCTGTGTCTGTGTCTGTGTTACCTGTCTGTGTGTGTGTCTGTGTAACCTGTCTGTCTGTGTGTGTGTCTGTGTTACCTGTCTGTGTGAGTGTGTGTCTGTGTAACCTGTCTGTGTCTGTGTTACCTGTCTGTGTGAGTGTGTGTCTGTGTAACCTGTCTGTCTGTGTCTGTGTTACCTGTCTGTCTGTGTCTCCCGTCTGTCTGTGTCTGTGTTACCCGTCTGTCTGTGTCTGTGTTACCTGTCTGTGTGAGTGTGTGTCTGTGTAACCTGTCTGTCTGTCTGTGTCTGTGTTACCTGTCTGTGTGTGTCTGTGTAACCTGTCTGTGTGTGTCTGTGTTACCTGTCTGTGTGAGTGTGTGTCTGTGTAACCTGTCTGTGTCTGTGTTACCTGTCTGTGTGAGTGTGTGTCTGTGTAACCTGTCTGTCTGTGTCTGTGTTACCTGTCTGTCTGTGTCTCCCGTCTGTCTGTGTCTGTGTTACCCGTCTGTCTGTGTCTGTGTTACCTGTCTGTGTGAGTGTGTGTCTGTGTAACCTGTCTGTCTGTCTGTGTCTGTGTTACCTGTCTGTCTGTGTCTGTGTTACCTGTCTGTGTGTGTCTGTGTAACCTGTCTGTGTCTGTGTAACCTGTCTGTCTGTGTCTGTGTTACCTGTCTGTGTGAGTGTGTGTGTCTGTGTTACCTGTCTGTCTGTGTCTGTGTTACCTGTCTGTGTGTGTGTCTGTGTGAGTGTGTGTCTGTGTAACCTGTCTGTGTCTGTGTTACCTGTCTGTGTGAGTGTGTGTCTGTGTAACCTGTCTGTCTGTGTCTGTGTTACCTGTCTGTCTGTGTCTCCCGTCTGTCTGTGTCTGTGTTACCTGTCTGTCTGTGTCTGTGTTACCTGTCTGTGTGAGTGTGTGTCTGTGTAACCTGTCTGTGTCTGTGTTACCTGTCTGTGTGTGTCTGTGTAACCTGTCTGTCTGTGTCTGTGTTACCTGTCTGTCTGTGTCTGTGTCTGTGTTACCTGTCTGTCTGTCTGTGTGTGACCGAGTGAGTGTGAGTGTGTGTGTTACCTGTGCGGTCTGGATCAGTTCATTGATCAGGTGCACGGCGTGCTGGCAGCGATCCGGTTGTCCCATCACCATGGCAACACGCTCTGGACTGATGCCGTCATCTGCAGCGAGAGGTCAGAGGTCAACAAGAGCCCTTAATCTGGATTATACTGGTTTAAACAGACTGGTCTAATCTGGATTATACTGGTGTAAACAAATCTGGCTCAATAGTCTTTTTAGTACGATTACATTTGGATTACTTGGATGTAATCATACATATTTTATTGTTGTTTAATCTGGATTATACCACCAGAACACACTGGTTTAATTTGGATTATACTGGTTAAAAGAGGCTGGTTTAATCTGGGTTACACTGGTGGACACAGTAAAACATATTGTGATAATATAAACCACATTAATCTGGATTCTCTAGTGTATACAAACCACATTAATCTGGATTCTCTAGTGTATACAGACCACATTAATCTGGATTCTCTAGTGTATACAAACCACATTAATCTGGATTCTCTAGTGTATACAGACCACATTAATCTGGATTCTCTGGTGTAAACAAACCACATTAATCTGGATTCTCTAGTGTAAACAGACCACATTAATCTGGATTCTCTGGTGTAAACAGACCACATTAATCTGGATTCTCTAGTGTATACAGACCACATTAATCTGGATTCTCTGGTGTAAACAGACCACATTAATCTGGATTCTCTAGTGTAAACAAACCACATTAATCTGGATTCTCTGGTGTAAACAAACCACATTAATCTGGATTCTCTGGTGTAAACAGACCACATTAATCTGGATTCTCTGGTGTAAACAAACCACATTAATCTGGATTCTCTGGTGTAAACAAACCACATTAATCTGGATTCTCAGACCACATTAATCTGGATTCTCTGGTGTATACAGACCACATTAATCTGGATTCTCTGGTGTAAACAAACCACATTAATCTGGATTCTCAGACCACATTAATCTGGATTCTCTGGTGTGAACAGACCACATTAATCTGGATTCTCTGGTGTAAACAAACCACATTAATCTGGATTCTCTGGTGTAAACAGACCACATTAATCTGGATTCTCTGGTGTATACAGACCACATTAATCTGGATTCTCTGGTGTAAACAAACCACATTAATCTGGATTCTCTGGTGTAAACAAACCACATTAATCTGGATTCTCTGGTGTAAACAGACCACATTAATCTGGATTCTCTGGTGTATACAAACCACATTAATCTGGATTCTCTGGTGTAAACAGACCACATTAATCTGGATTCTCTGGTGTAAACAAACCACATTAATCTGGATTCTCTGGTGTAAACAAACCACATTAATCTGGATTCTCAGACCACATTAATCTGGATTCTCTGGTGTAAACAGACCACATTAATCTGGATTCTCTAGTGTAAACAAACCACATTAATCTGGATTCTCTGGTGTAAACAGACCACATTAATCTGGATTCTCTGGTGTAAACAGACCACATTAATCTGGATTCTCTAGTGTAAACAGACCACATTAATCTGGATTCTCTGGTGTAAACAGACCACATTAATCTGGATTCTCAGACCACATTAATCTGGATTCTCTGGTGTAAACAGACCACATTAATCTGGATTCTCTGGTGTAAACAGACCACATTAATCTGGATTCTCTAGTGTAAACAAACCACATTAATCTGGATTCTCTGGTGTAAACAGACCACATTAATCTGGATTCTCTGGTGTATACAAACCACATTAATCTGGATTCTCTGGTGTAAACAGACCACATTAATCTGGATTCTCTGGTGTATACAGACCACATTAATCTGGATTCTCTGGTGTAAACAAACCACATTAATCTGGATTCTCTGGTGTAAACAGACCACATTAATCTGGATTCTCTGGTGTATACAGACCACATTAATCTGGATTCTCTGGTGTAAACAAACCACATTAATCTGGATTCTCTGGTGTAAACAGACCACATTAATCTGGATTCTCTGGTGTAAACAGACCACATTAATCTGGATTCTCTAGTGTAAACAAACCACATTAATCTGGATTCTCTGGTGTAAACAGACCACATTAATCTGGATTCTCTGGTGTAAACAGACCACATTAATCTGGATTCTCTGGTGTAAACAGACCACATTAATCTGGATTCTCAGACCACATTAATCTGGATTCTCTGGTGTAAACAGACCACATTAATCTGGATTCTCTGGTGTAAACAGACCACATTAATCTGGATTCTCTAGTGTAAACAAACCACATTAATCTGGATTCTCTGGTGTAAACAGACCACATTAATCTGGATTCTCTGGTGTAAACAAACCACATTAATCTGGATTCTCTGGTGTAAACAAACCACATTAATCTGGATTCTCTGGTGTAAACAGACCACATTAATCTGGATTCTCTGGTGTATACAGACCACATTAATCTGGATTCTCTGGTGTAAACAAACCACATTAATCTGGATTCTCTGGTGTAAACAAACCACATTAATCTGGATTCTCTGGTGTAAACAGACCACATTAATCTGGATTCTCTAGTGTAAACAGACCACATTAATCTGGATTCTCTGGTGTAAACAGACCACATTAATCTGGATTCTCTGGTGTAAACAGACCACATTAATCTGGATTCTCTAGTGTAAACAAACCACATTAATCTGGATTCTCTGGTGTAAACAGACCACATTAATCTGGATTCTCAGACCACATTAATCTGGATTCTCTGGTGTAAACAAACCACATTAATCTGGATTCTCTAGTGTAAACAGACCACATTAATCTGGATTCTCTAGTGTAAACAGACCACATTAATCTGGATTCTCAGACCACATTAATCTGGATTCTCTGGTGTAAACAAACCACATTAATCTGGATTCTCTAGTGTAAACAAACCACATTAATCTGGATTCTCTGGTGTAAACAAACCACATTAATCTGGATTCTCTAGTGTAAACAGACCACATTAATCTGGATTCTCTGGTGTAAACAAACCACATTAATCTGGATTCTCTAGTGTAAACAGACCACATTAATCTGGATTCTCTGGTGTAAACAAACCACATTAATCTGGATTCTCTGGTGTAAACAAACCACATTAATCTGGATTCTCTAGTGTAAACAGACCACATTAATCTGGATTCTCTGGTGTAAACAAACCACATTAATTTGGATTCTCTGGTGTAAACAGACCACATTAATCTGGATTCTCTGGTGTGAACAGACCACATTAATCTGGATTCTCTAGTGTATACAGACCACATTAATCTGGATTCTCTAGTGTATACAGACCACATTAATCTGGATTCTCTAGTGTAAACAAACCACATTAATCTGGATTCTCTGGTGTATACAGACCACATTAATCTGGATTCTCTAGTGTAAACAAACCACATTAATCTGGATTCTCTGGTGTAAACAGACCACATTAATCTGGATTCTCTGGTGTATACAGACCACATTAATTTGGATTCTCTAGTGTAAACAAACCACATTAATCTGGATTCTCTAGTGTAAACAAACCACATTAATCTGGATTCTCTGGTGTAAACAGACCACATTAATCTGGATTCTCTGGTGTATACAGACCACATTAATCTGGATTCTCTGGTGTAAACAGACCACATTAATCTGGATTCTCTGGTGTAAACAGACCACATTAATCTGGATTCTCTGGTGTATACAGACCACATTAATCTGGATTCTCTAGTGTAAACAAACCACATTAATCTGGATTCTCTGGTGTAAACAGACCACATTAATCTGGATTCTCTGGTGTATACAGACCACATTAATCTGGATTCTCTAGTGTAAACAAACCACATTAATCTGGATTCTCTAGTGTAAACAAACCACATTAATCTGGATTCTCTGGTGTAAACAGACTACATTAATCTGGATTCTCTGGTGTAAACAGACCACATTAATCTGGATTCTCTGGTGTATACAGACCACATTAATCTGGATTCTCTAGTGTAAACAAACCACATTAATCTGGATTCTCTAGTGTAAACAGACCACATTAATCTGGATTCTCTGGTGTAAACAAACCACATTAATCTGGATTCTCTG
>NW_022987642.1:511493-513993 GCF_902827165.1 Trematomus bernacchii
TAGAGAGAGAGAGAGAGAGAGGAGAGCGGGGCAGCAACTATGCAGCTGTGCCGAACGCAGGGCCTGTACATTTGGAACGGTCGGCTTCGAGGGGACTCCTTTGGTCACTACACACACAGCTCTCTTCTTGGCAATAGCTCAGTAGATTATAGCATCACAGACCTCGACCCCTTCTGTCTGAGGGCATTCACAGTCAGCCCCCTAACACCCTTATCTGATCATAGTAAAATTACACTCTACATTAAAAAGACAGTAACAGACCCTCACGCAGCAGAACCCAGTAAACTGAACTATACAAAACAACCTTATAGATGGACAAACAATAGCAAGGACGACTACCAGAAAGCAATCAGACATCAAACAATTCAATCCCAATTAGACCATTTTCTATCCACCCCATATCCCCACAGTAATGATGGCCTGAATCAGGCTGTATGGGACATTAACAGCCCACCCTGTATCCCCACAGTAATGATGGCCTGAATCAGGCTGTATGGGACATTAACAGCATCTTTGACAATGTGGCAGATTTATCCAATCTGAAAAAACCACAATATCATAAATCAAAAAAGTCAGCCAATGAAAAGTGGTTTGATACAGACTGCAGACATCTGAGAAAAACCCTCAGACGTTTATCAAATCAAAAACACAGACAACCTGACAATCCTGAGCTCCGCCTCCAATATTGGGAAACACTGAAACTATACAGAAGAACACTCAGAACTAAAAGGGAGCAACATGCGCAGCACCAACTTGAAATCATTGAAGAGTCCATTGACTCAAATCATTTCTGGAAGAGATGGCACTCTTTCAGCAAACCACACAAGGAAGAACTGGCTATTCAAAATGGGGACATTTGGAAAACACACTTTGAAAACCTGTATAGTAGCGTTACACACTGAATTCGGCCCAAAATGGATCTCCTCAACAAACTACAATTCTAGAATCAGTCGTTAAAGACAACCAGAACCCTTTAGACTATGACATTACTGAGGAAGAGCTCCCTGGCTAAAACCAGGCCCTACAACCAAGGAAGGGCCAGCGGTCCTGATGGCATTTAAATGAAATGCTGAAATTTAGCAGCCATAAGTTCAACACTGCCATGTTGAAACTATTCAACCTGGTTCTGAGCATTGGACATTTCCCTGACATCTGGAGCAAAAGGAATCATCACACCAATATTTAAAAATGGAAATAAATTTGACCCAAACAATTACCGAGGCATAGTGTGTCAGCAGCAACCTGGGGAAGTGATTCTGCAGCATCCTAAACAGCCGACTGCAAGACTCTCCTCAGTGAACATACATGTCCTGAGCAAGAGTCGATTGGATTTACACCATCGGACTACCCAGCCCATATATATACCCTCCACTCACCCTCATTCATAAACATGTCCACCACACAAATAAGAAGAGATTTGTCTCTTGTTTTGTGTAGACTTTCAAAAAAGTCATTCGACTCAAGTTGGCAGAACGTGTCTGTCTCCTGAATCGATTGAACACGGTGTTAGGGGGGAAAGACATATGATATCATTAAAACAAATGTATACAAATAATAAATGTGCTGTGAAAATTGGCAATATGGAAACAGATTTCTTCCCCCAAAGTAGAGGGGTGAAACAGGGCTGCAGTCTCAGCCCCACCCTATTTAACCTTTATATTGATCAATTGGCTAAATCATTAGAACAATCCGATATCCCTGGACTCACCCTCTCTGACACACAAATTAAATGCCTCCTGTTTGCAGATGATCTAATATTGCTAGCTCCATCTAAGGAGCCATTACAACAGCAAATGGATCATC
Organism: Trematomus bernacchii; assembly: GCF_902827165.1. Taxonomy (NCBI): domain Eukaryota; kingdom Metazoa; phylum Chordata; class Actinopteri; order Perciformes; family Nototheniidae; genus Trematomus; species Trematomus bernacchii. The sequence goes on from NW_022987642.1 coordinate 513,297, forward strand.
TGCAAAGCTTCTGTCAGACCTGGGCCCTGACAGTTCATCTGGAGACCTTCTGTCAGACCTGGGCCCTGACAGTTCATCTGGAGACCTTCTGTCAGACCTGGGCCCTGACAGTTCATCTGGAAAAGACCAGGATTATGGTTTTCCAGAAACGACCCAGGGGTCAGGGGAACCCCACACCGCTTCTTACTGGGCTCCACTGACAATAGAACACACACACAGCTACACATATTTGGGACTAAAAATTACTTCAACAGGAAATTTCAATCTGGCCATTAATGATCGCAGAGACAAAGGAAGAAAGGCTTTCTATGCTATCAAAAAGTCTTCAAATATAGATATAACTGTTAGAATCTGGCTCAAAATATTCAATTCAATAATAGAACCAATCATACTGTATGGTAGCGAAGTGTGGGGTCCCCTTGGAAATCAAGACTTTGATAAATGGGACAAACACCCAATAGAAACCCTACATGCGGAGATATGCAAGGGCATCCTGAGAGTCCACAGGAACACCCCCAACAATGGATGCCGAGCTGAGCTAGGCCAATTCCCCCTTTTAATTAGGATACAAAAAAGAGCAGTCAAATTCTACAACCACCTAAAAACCAGTGATCCCAACTCCTACCATTACAAAGCCCTCCATTGCCAAGAGGAGAACATAGAGAGGAGTCCCCTCAACCAGCTAGTGCTGAGGCTC
>NW_022987642.1:518993-543993 GCF_902827165.1 Trematomus bernacchii
ATTTGTGTTCAACATGTAAGAAGTAGAAAGTACAGGTATTTGTGTTCAACATGTGAGAAGTAGAAAGTACAGGTATTTGTGTTCAACATGTAAGAAGTAGAAAGTACAGGTATTTGGGTTCAACATGTGAGAAGTAGAAAGTACAGGTATTTGTGTTCAACATGTAAGAAGTAGAAAGTACAGGTATTTGTGTTCAACATGTAAGAAGTAGAAAGTACAGGTATTAGTGTTCAAACATGTAAGAAGTAGAAAGTACAGGTATTTGTGTTCAACATCTAAGAAGTAGAAAGTACAGGTATTTGGGTTCAAAATGTAAGAAGTAGAAAGTACAGGTATTAGTGTTCAACATGTAAGAAGTAGAAAGTACAGGTATTTGGGTTCAAAATGTAAGAAGTAGAAAGTACAGGTATTTGGGTTCAAAATGTAAGAAGTAGAAAGTACAGGTATTTGGGTTCAACATGTGAGAAGTAGAAAGTACAGGTATTTGTGTTCAACATGTGAGAAGTAGAAAGTACAGGTATTTGTGTTCAAACATGTAAGAAGTAGAAAGTACAGGTATTTGTGTTCAACATGTGAGAAGTAGAAAGTACAGGTATTTGGGTTCAACATGTAAGAAGTAGAAAGTACAGGTATTTGTGTTCAACATGTGAGAAGTAGAAAGTACAGGTATTTGTGTTCAACATGTAAGAAGTAGAAAGTACAGGTATTTGGGTTCAACATGTGAGAAGTAGAAAGTACAGGTATTTGTGTTCAACATGTAAGAAGTAGAAAGTACAGGTATTTGTGTTCAACATGTAAGAAGTAGAAAGTACAGGTATTAGTGTTCAAACATGTAAGAAGTAGAAAGTACAGGTATTTGTGTTCAACATGTAAGAAGTAGAAAGTACAGGTATTTGGGTTCAAAATGTAAGAAGTAGAAAGTACAGGTATTAGTGTTCAACATGTAAGAAATAGAAAGTACAGGTATTAGTGTTCAAACATGTAAGAAGTAGAAAGTACAGGTATTTGTGTTCAACATGTGAGAAGTAGAAAGTACAGGTATTAGTGTTCAAACATGTAAGAAGTAGAAAGTACAGGTATTTGTGTTCAACATGTAAGAAGTAGAAAGTACAGGTATTAGTGTTCAAACATGTAAGAAGTAGAAAGTACAGGTATTTGTGTTCAACATGTAAGAAGTAGAAAGTACAGGTATTTGTGTTCAACATGTGAGAAGTAGAAAGTACAGGTATTTGTGTTCAACATGTGAGAAGTAGAAAGTACAGGTATTTGTGTTCAACATGTAAGAAGTAGAAAGTACAGGTATTAGTGTTCAAACATGTAAGAAGTAGAAAGTACAGGTATTTGTGTTCAACATGTAAGAAGTAGAAAGTACAGGTATTTGGGTTTAACATGTGAGAAGTAGAAAGTACAGGTATTTGTGTTCAACATGTGAGAAGTAGAAAGTACAGGTATTAGTGTTCAAACATGTAAGAAGTAGAAAGTACAGGTATTTGTGTTCAACATGTAAGAAGTAGAAAGTACAGGTATTTGTGTTCAACATGTAAGAAGTAGAAAGTACAGGTATTTGTGTTCAACATGTAAGAAGTAGAAAGTACAGGTATTTGGGTTTAACATGTGAGAAGTAGAAAGTACAGGTATTTGTGTTCAAACATGTAAGAAGTAGAAAGTACAGGTATTTGTGTTCAACATGTAAGAAGTAGAAAGTACAGGTATTTGGGTTCAACATGTAAGAAGTAGAAAGTACAGGTATTTGGGTTCAACATGTAAGAAGTAGAAAGTACAGGTATTTGGGTTCAACATGTAAGAAGTAGAAAGTACAGGTATTTAGTGTTCAACATGTAAGAAGTAGAAAGTACAGGTATTTGTGTTCAACATGTAAGAAGTAGAAAGTACAGGTATTTGTGTTCAACATGTAAGAAGTAGAAAGTACAAGGTATTTGTGTTCAACATGTAAGAAGTAGAAAGTACAGGTATTTGTGTTCAACATGTAAGAAGTAGAAAGTACAGGTATTTTGTGTTCAACATGTAAGAAGTAGAAAGTACAGGTATTTGTGTTCAACATGTAAGAAGTAGAAAGTACAGGTATTTGTGTTCAACATGTAAGAAGTAGAAAGTACAGGTATTTGTGTTCAACATGTAAGAAAGTAATTGTGGTTCACATGTAAGAAGTAGAAAGTACAGGTATTTGTGTTCAACATGTAAGAAGTAGAAAGTACAGGTATTTGTGTTCAACATGTAAGAAGTAGAAAGTACAGGTATTTGTGTTCAACATGTAAGAAGTAGAAAGTACAGGTATTAGTGTTCAAACATGTAAGAAGTAGAAAGTACAGGTATTTGTGTTCAACATGTAAGAAGTAGAAAGTACAGGTATTAGTGTTCAAACATGTAAGAAGTAGAAGTACAGGTATTTGTGTTCAACATGTGAAGAAGTAGAAAGTACAGGTATTAGTGTTCAACATGTAAGAAGTAGAAAGTACAGGTATTTGTGTTCAACATGTAAGAAGTAGAAAGTACAGGTATTTGTGTTCAACATGTAAGAAGTAGAAAGTACAGGTATTTGTGTTCAACATGTAAGAAGTAGAAAGTACAGGTATTTGTGTTCAACATGTAAGAAGTAGAAAGTACAGGTATTTGTGTTCAACATGTAAGAAGTGAAAGTACAGGTTATTGTGTCAACATGTAAGAAGTAGAAAGTACAGGTATTTGTGTTCAACATGTAAGAAGTAGAAAGTACAGGTATTTGTGTTCAACATGTAAGAAGTAGAAAGTACAGGTATTTGTGTTCAACATGTAAGAAGTAGAAAGTACAGGTATTTGTGTTCAACATGTAAGAAGTAGAAAGTACAGGTATTTGTGTTCAACATGTAAGAAGTAGAAAGTACAGGTATTTGTGTTCAACATGTAAGAAGTAGAAAGTACAGGTATTAGTGTTCAACATGTAAGAAGTAGAAAGTACAGGTATTTGTGTTCAACATGTAAGAAGTAGAAAGTACAGGTATTTGTGTTCAACATGTAAGAAGTAGAAAGTACAGGTATTTGAGTTCAACATGTAAGAAGTAGAAAGTACAGGTATTTGTGTTCAACATGTAAGAAGTAGAAAGTACAGGTATTTGTGTTCAACATGTAGAAGTAGAAAGTACAGGTATTTGTGTTCAACATGTAAGAAGTAGAAAGTACAGGTATTTGTGTTCAACATGTAAGAAGTAGAAAGTACAGGTATTTGTGTTCAACATGTAAGAAGTAGAAAGTACAGGTATTTGTGTTCAACATGTAAGAAGTAGAAAGTACAGGTATTTGTGTTCAACATGTAAGAAGTAGAAAGTACAGGTATTTGAGTTCAACATGTAAGAAGTAGAAAGTACAGGTATTTGTGTTCAACATGTAAGAAGTAGAAAGTACAGGTATTTGTGTTCAACATGTAAGAAGTAAAAAAGTACAGGTATTTGTGTTCAACATGTAAGAAGTAGAAAGTACAGGTATTTGAGTTCAACATGTAAGAAGTAGAAAGTACAGGTATTTGTGTTCAACATGTAAGAAGTAGAAAGTACAGGTATTTGTGTTCAACATGTAAGAAGTAGAAAGTACAGGTATTTGGGTTCAACATGTGAGAAGTAGAAAGTACAGGTATTTGAGTTCAACATGTAAGAAGTAGAAAGTACAGGTATTTGGGTTCAACATGTGAGAAGTAGAAAGTACAGGTATTTGGGTTCAACATGTGAGAAGTAGAAAGTACAGGTATTTGTGTTCAACATGTAAGAAGTAGAAAGTACAGGTATTTGGGTTCAACATGTGAGAAGTAGAAAGTACAGGTATTTGTGTTCAACATGTAAGAAGTAGAAAGTACAGGTATTTGTGTTCAACATGTAAGAAGTAGAAAGTACAGGTATTTGTGTTCAACATGTAAGAAGTAGAAAGTACAGGTATTAGTGTTCAAACATGTAAGAAGTAGAAAGTACAGGTATTTGTGTTCAACATGTAAGAAGTAGAAAGTACAGGTATTTGGGTTTAAAATGTAAGAAGTAGAAAGTACAGGTATTAGTGTTCAAACATGTAAGAAGTAGAAAGTACAGGTATTTGTGTTCAACATGTGAGAAGTAGAAAGTACAGGTATTAGTGTTCAAACATGTAAGAAGTAGAAAGTACAGGTATTTGTGTTCAACATGTAAGAAGTAGAAAGTACAGGTATTTGTGTTCAACATGTAAGAAGTAGAAAGTACAGGTATTTGGGTTCAACATGTAAGAAGTAGAAAGTACAGGTATTAGTGTTCAAACATGTAAGAAGTAGAAAGTACAGGTATTTGTGTTCAAACATGTAAGAAGTAGAAAGTACAGGTATTTGTGTTCAACATGTAAGAAGTAGAAAGTACAGGTATTTGTGTTCAACATGTAAGAAGTAGAAAGTACAGGTATTTGTGTTCAACATGTAAGAAGTAGAAAGTACAGGTATTTGGGTTTAACATGTGAGAAGTAGAAAGTACAGGTATTAGTGTTCAAACATGTAAGAAGTAGAAAGTACAGGTATTTGTGTTCAACATGTAAGAAGTAGAAAGTACAGGTATTAGTGTTCAAACATGTAAGAAGTAGAAAGTACAGGTATTTGGGTTCAACATGTGAGAAGTAGAAAGTACGGGTATTAGTGTTCAAACATGTAAGAAGTAGAAAGTACAGGTATTTGTGTTCAACATGTAAGAAGTAGAAAGTACAGGTATTTGTGTTCAACATGTAAGAAGTAGAAAGTACAGGTATTTGAGTTCAACATGTAAGAAGTAGAAAGTACAGGTATTTGTGTTCAACATGTAAGAAGTAGAAAGTACAGGTATTTGTGTTCAACATGTGAGAAGTAGAAAGTACAGGTATTAGTGTTCAAACATGTAAGAAGTAGAAAGTACAGGTATTTGTGTTCAACATGTAAGAAGTAGAAAGTACAGGTATTTGGGTTCAACATGTAAGAAGTAGAAAGTACAGGTATTTGTGTTCAACATGTAAGAAGTAGAAAGTACAGGTATTTGTGTTCAAACATGTAAGAAGTAAAAAGTACAGGTATTTGAGTTCAACATGTAAGAAGTAGAAAGTACAGGTATTTGTGTTCAACATGTAAGAAGTAGAAAGTACAGGTATTTGTGTTCAACATGTAAGAAGTAGAAAGTACAGGTATTTGTGTTCAACATGTAAGAAGTAGAAAGTACAGGTATTTGTGTTCAACATGTAAGAAGTAGAAAGTACAGGTATTTGTGTTCAACATGTAAGAAGTAGAAAGTACAGGTATTTGTGTCAACATGTAAGAAGTAGAAAGTACAGGTATTTGTGTTCAACATGTAAGAAGTAGAAAGTACAGGTATTTGGGTTCAACATGTAAGAAGTAGAAAGTACAGGTATTAGTGCTCAAACATGTAAGAAGTAGAAAGTACAGGTATTTGTGTTCAACATGTAAGAAGTAGAAAGTACAGGTATTTGTGTTCAAACATGTAAGAAGTAGAAAGTACAGGTATTTGAGTTCAACATGTAAGAAGTAGAAAGTACAGTATTGTGTTCAACATGTAAGAAGTAGAAAGTACAGGTATTTGTGTTCAACATGTAAGAAGTAGAAAGTACAGGTATTTGTGTTCAACATGTAAGAAGTAGAAAGTACAGGTATTGTGTTCAACATGTAAGAAGTAGAAAGTACAGGTATTTGAGTTCAACATGTAAGAAGTAGAAAGTACAGGTATTTGTGTTCAACATGTAAGAAGTAGAAAGTACAGGTATTTGTGTTCAACATGTAAGAAGTAGAAAGTACAGGTATTTGAGTTCAACATGTAAGAAGTAGAAAGTACAGGTATTTGTGTTCAACATGTAAGAAGTAGAAAGTACAGGTATTTGTGTTCAACATGTAAGAAGTAGAAAGTACAGGTATTTGTGTTCAACATGTAAGAAGTAGAAAGTACAGGTATTTGAGTTTAACATGTGAGAAGTAGAAAGTACAGGTATTAGTGTTCAACATGTGAGAAGTAGAAAGTACAGGTATTTGGGTTCAACATGTAAGAAGTAGAAAGTACAGGTATTAGTGTTCAACATGTGAGAAGTAGAAAGTACAGGTATTTGTGTTCAACATGTAAGAAGTAGAAAGTACAGGTATTTGAGTTCAACATGTAAGAAGTAGAAAGTACAGGTATTTGTGTTCAACATGTAAGAAGTAGAAAGTACAGGTATTTGTGTTCAACATGTAAGAAGTAGAAAGTACAGGTATTTGTGTTCAACATGTAAGAAGTAGAAAGTACAGGTATTTGAGTTCAACATGTAAGAAGTAGAAAGTACAGGTATTAGTGTTCAACATGTGAGAAGTAGAAAGTACAGGTATTTGGGTTCAACATGTAAGAAGTAGAAAGTACAGGTATTAGTGTTCAACATGTGAGAAGTAGAAAGTACAGGTATTTGGGTTCAACATGTGAGAAGTAGAAAGTACAGGTATTTGTGTTCAACATGTAAGAAGTAGAAAGTACAGGTATTAGTGTTCAAACATGTAAGAAGTAGAAAGTACAGGTATTTGTGTTCAACATGTAAGAAGTAGAAAGTACAGGTATTTGTGTTCAACATGTAAGAAGTAGAAAGTACAGCTATTTGGGTTCAAAATGTAAGAAGTAGAAAGTACAGGTATTAGTGTTCAACATGTAAGAAGTAGAAAGTACAGGTATTAGTGTTCAAACATGTAAGAAGTAGAAAGTACAGGTATTTGTGTTCAACATGTGAGAAGTAGAAAGTACAGGTATTAGTGTTCAAACATGTAAGAAGTAGAAAGTACAGGTATTTGTGTTCAACATGTAAGAAGTAGAAAGTACAGCTATTTGGGTTCAAAATGTAAGAAGTAGAAAGTACAGGTATTAGTGTTCAACATGTAAGAAGTAGAAAGTACAGGTATTAGTGTTCAAACATGTAAGAAGTAGAAAGTACAGGTATTTGAGTTCAACATGTAAGAAGTAGAAAGTACAGGTATTTGTGTTCAACATGTAAGAAGTAGAAAGTACAGGTATTTGTGTTCAACATGTAAGAAGTAGAAAGTACAGGTATTTGTGTTCAACCTGTAAGAAGTAGAAAGTACAGGTATTTGAGTTCAACATGTAAGAAGTAGAAAGTACAGGTATTTGTGTTCAACATGTAAGAAGTAGAAAGTACAGGTATTAGTGTTCAACATGTAAGAAGTAGAAAGTACAGGTATTTGGGTTCAACATGTGAGAAGTAGAAAGTACAGGTATTTGGGTTCAACATGTGAGAAGTAGAAAGTACAGGTATTTGTGTTCAACATGTAAGAAGTAGAAAGTACAGGTATTTGGGTTCAACATGTGAGAAGTAGAAAGTACAGGTATTAGTGTTCAAACATGTAAGAAGTAGAAAGTACAGGTATTTGTGTTCAACATGTAAGAAGTAGAAAGTACAGGTATTTGTGTTCAACATGTAAGAAGTAGAAAGTACAGGTATTTGGGTTCAACATGTAAGAAGTAGAAAGTACAGGTATTAGTGTTCAAACATGTAAGAAGTAGAAAGTACAGGTATTTGTGTTCAAACATGTAAGAAGTAGAAAGTACAGGTATTTGTGTTCAACATGTAAGAAGTAGAAAGTACAGGTATTTGTGTTCAACATGTAAGAAGTAGAAAGTACAGGTATTTGTGTTCAACATGTAAGAAGTAGAAAGTACAGGTATTTGGGTTTAACATGTGAGAAGTAGAAAGTACAGGTATTAGTGTTCAAACATGTAAGAAGTAGAAAGTACAGGTATTTGTGTTCAACATGTAAGAAGTAGAAAGTACAGGTATTTGGGTTCAACATGTAAGAAGTAGAAAGTACAGGTATTTGTGTTCAACATGTAAGAAGTAGAAAGTACAGGTATTTGTGTTCAACATGTAAGAAGTAGAAAGTACAGGTATTTGTGTTCAACATGTAAGAAGTAGAAAGTACAGGTATTTGAGATCAACATGTAAGAAGTAGAAAGTACAGGTATTTGTGTTCAACATGTAAGAAGTAGAAAGTACAGGTATTTGTGTTCAACATGTAAGAAGTAGAAAGTACAGGTATTTGTGTTCAACATGTAAGAAGTAGAAAGTACAGGTATTTGAGTTCAACATGTAAGAAGTAGAAAGTACAGGTATTTGTGTTCAACATGTAAGAAGTAGAAAGTACAGGTATTTGGGTTCAACATGTAAGAAGTAGAAAGTACAGGTATGTGTGTTCAACATGTAAGAAGTAGAAAGTACAGGTATTTGGGTTCAACATGTAAGAAGTAGAAAGTACAGGTATTAGTGCTCAAACATGTAAGAAGTAGAAAGTACAGGTATTTGTGTTCAACATGTAAGAAGTAGAAAGTACAGGTATTTGTGTTCAACATGTAAGAAGTAGAAAGTACAGGTATTTGTGTTCAACATGTAAGAAGTAGAAAGTACAGGTATTTGTGTTCAACATGTAAGAAGTAGAAAGTACAGGTATTTGGGTTCAACATGTAAGAAGTAGAAAGTACAGGTATTTGGGTTCAACATGTAAGAAGTAGAAAGTACAGGTATTTGTGTTCAACATGTAAGAAGTAGAAAGTACAGGTATTTGTGTTCAACATGTAAGAAGTAGAAAGTACAGGTATTTGTGTTCAACATGTAAGAAGTAGAAAGTACAGGTATTTGGGTTCAACATGTAAGAAGTAGAAAGTACAGGTATTTGTGTTCAACATGTAAGAAGTAGAAAGTACAGGTATTTGTGTTCAACATGTAAGAAGTAGAAAGTACAGGTATTTGTGTTCAACATGTAAGAAGTAGAAAGTACAGGTATTTGTGTTCAACATGTAAGAAGTAGAAAGTACAGGTATTTGTGTTCAACATGTAAGAAGTAGAAAGTACAGGTATTTGTGTTCAACATGTAAGAAGTAGAAAGTACAGGTATTTGTGTTCAACATGCAAGAAGTCAAAGTAGAAAGAAAACACCTTGTTTTACTTGATTTTGAGCATAACACTCAGTCTCCCACAATGCACCCTGTTTAATCACTGTGTGTCTAAACTAAAAAGAGAGGTGCAGGAATGAGTCCTAAAACCCTGACATGACTCAGCATGTTCACACTTCCTGTCCCCTTGTGTGTAGGTCAATGGTTTTCTGAATGTGTTTTTGGTTGTTCTCCTGAAATAAGAGAGTGTGTTTTTGTGTTTCCAGTCAAAGTGAGAGCGTTCAGTTTGAACCAGGAACTGAGGCCGGCCAATCGGAGCGTCTTCCTGACCTTCAAGGTGAGTGAGTCACCTGTAGATGAACTAAAGAGTCACCTGTAGATGAACTAAAGAGTCACCTGCAGATGAACTAAAGAGTCACCTGTAGATGAACTAAAGAGTCACCTGTAGATGAACTAAAGAGTCACCTGTAGATGAACTAAAGAGTCACCTGTAGATGAACTAAAGAGTCACCTGTAGATGAACTAAAGAGTCACCTGTAGATGAACTAAAGAGTCACCTGCAGATGAACTAAAGAGTCACCTGTAGATGAACTAAAGAGTCACCTGTAAAGAGTCACCTGTAGATGAACTAAAGAGTCACCTGCAGATGAACTAAAGAGTCACCTGTAGATGAACTAAAGAGTCACCTGTAGATGAACTAAAGAGTCACCTGTAGATGAACTAAAGAGTCACCTGCAGATGAACTAAAGAGTCACCTGTAGATGAACTAAAGAGTCACCTGTAGATGAACTAAAGAGTCACCTGTAAAGAGTCATCTGTAGATGAACTAAAGAGTCACCTGTAGATGAACTAAAGAGTCACCTGTAGATGAACTAAAGAGTCACCTGTAGATGAACTAAAGAGTCACCTGTAGATGAACTAAAGAGTCACCTGCAGATGAACTAAACAGTCACCTGTAGATGAACTAAACAGTCACCTGTAGATGAACTAAAGAGTCACCTGCAGATGAACTAAAGAGTCACCTGTAGATGAACTAAAGAGTCACCTGTAGATGAACTAAACAGTCACCTGTAGATGAACTAAACAGTCACCTGTAGATGAACTAAACAGTCACCTGTAGATGAACTAAAGAGTCACCTGCAGATGAACTAAAGAGTCACCTGTAGATGAACTAAAGAGTCACCTGCAGATGAACTAAAGAGTCACCTGTAGATGAACTAAAGAGTCACCTGTAGATGAACTAAAGAGTCACCTGTAGATGAACTAAAGAGTCACCTGTAGATGAACTAAAGAGTCACCTGGAGATGAACTAAACAGTCACCTGTAGATGAACTAAAGAGTCACCTGTAGATGAACTAAAGAGTCACCTGTAGATGAACTAAAGAGTCACCTGTAGATGAACTAAAGAGTCACCTGTAGATGAACTAAAGAGTCACCTGTAGATGAACTAAAGAGTCACCTGTAAAGAGTCACCTGTAGATGAACTAAAGAGTCACCTGTAAAGAGTCACCTGTAGATGAACTAAAGAGTCACCTGCAGATGAACTAAAGAGTCACCTGTAGATGAACTAAAGAGTCACCTGTAGATGAACTAAAGAGTCACCTGTAGATGAACTAAAGAGTCATCTGTAGATGAACTAAAGAGTCACCTGTAGATGAACTAAAGAGTCACCTGTAAAGAGTCACCTGTAGATGAACTAAAGAGTCACCTGTAGATGAACTAAAGAGTCACCTGTAAAGAGTCATCTGTAGATGAACTAAAGAGTCACCTGTAGATGAACTAAAGAGTCACCTGTAGATGAACTAAAGAGTCACCTGCAGATGAACTAAAGAGTCACCTGTAGATGAACTAAAGAGTCACCTGTAGATGAACTAAAGAGTCACCTGTAGATGAACTAAAGAGTCACCTGTAGATGAACTAAAGAGTCACCTGGAGATGAACTAAACAGTCACCTGTAGATGAACTAAAGAGTCACCTGTAGATGAACTAAAGAGTCACCTGTAGATGAACTAAAGAGTCACCTGTAAAGAGTCACCTGTAGATGAACTAAAGAGTCACCTGTAAAGAGTCACCTGTAGATGAACTAAAGAGTCACCTGCAGATGAACTAAAGAGTCACCTGTAGATGAACTAAAGAGTCACCTGTAGATGAACTAAAGAGTCACCTGTAGATGAACTAAAGAGTCATCTGTAGATGAACTAAAGAGTCACCTGTAGATGAACTAAAGAGTCACCTGTAAAGAGTCACCTGTAGATGAACTAAAGAGTCACCTGTAGATGAACTAAAGAGTCACCTGTAGATGAACTAAAGAGTCACCTGTAAAGAGTCATCTGTAGATGAACTAAAGAGTCACCTGTAGATGAACTAAAGAGTCACCTGTAGATGAACTAAAGAGTCACCTGCAGATGAACTAAAGAGTCACCTGCAGATGAACTAAAGAGTCACCTGCAGATGAACTAAAGAGTCACCTGTAAAGAGTCACCTGTAGATGAACTAAAGAGTCACCTGCAGATGAACTAAAGAGTCACCTGCAGATGAACTAAAGAGTCACCTGTAAAGAGTCACCTGTAGATGAACTAAAGAGTCACCTGTAGATGAACTAAAGAGTCACCTGTAGATGAACTAAAGAGTCACCTGAAGATGAACTAAAGAGTCACCTGTAGATGAACTAAAGAGTCACCTGTAAAGAGTCACCTGTAGATGAACTAAAGAGTCACCTGTAGATGAACTAAAGAGTCACCTGCAGATGAACTAAAGAGTCACCTGTAGATGAACTAAAGAGTCACCTGTAGATGAACTAAAGAGTCACCTGTAGATGAACTAAAGAGTCACCTGCAGATGAACTAAAGAGTCACCTGTAGATGAACTAAAGAGTCACCTGCAGATGAACTAAAGAGTCACCTGTAGATGAACTAAAGAGTCACCTGTAGATGAACTAAAGAGTCACCTGTAAAGAGTCACCTGTAGATGAAATAAAGAGTCACCTGTAGATGAACTAAAGAGTCACCTGTAGATGAACTAAAGAGTCACCTGTAAAGAGTCACCTGTAGATGAACTAAAGAGTCACCTGTAGATGAAATAAAGAGTCACCTGTAGATGAACTAAAGAGTCACCTGTAAAGAGTCACCTGTAGATGAAATAAAGAGTCACCTGTAGATGAACTAAAGAGTCACCTGCAGATGGACTAAAGAGTCACCTGTAGATGAACTAAAGAGTCACCTGTAGATGAACTAAAGAGTCACCTGTAGATGAACTAAAGAGTCACCTGTAGATGAACTAAAGAGTCACCTGTAGATGAACTAAAGAGTCACCTGCAGATGAACTAAAGAGTCACCTGTAAAGAGTCACCTGCAGATGAACTAAAGAGTCACCTGTAGATGAACTAAAGAGTCACCTGTAGATGAACTAAAGAGTCACCTGCAGATGAACTAAAGAGTCACCTGTAGATGAACTAAAGAGTCACCTGTAGATGAACTAAAGAGTCACCTGTAAATGAACTAAAGAGTCACCTGTAGATGAACTAAAGAGTCACCTGTAGATGAACTAAAGAGTCACCTGCAGATGAACTAAAGAGTCACCTGTAAATGAACTAAAGAGTCACCTGTAAAGAGTCACCTGTAGATGAACTAAAGAGTCACCTGTAGATGAACTAAAGAGTCACCTGCAGATGAACTAAAGAGTCACCTGTAGATGAACTAAAGAGTCACCTGTAGATGAACTAAAGAGTCACCTGTAAAGAGTCACCTGTAGATGAACTAAAGAGTCACCTGTAGATGAACTAAAGAGTCACCTGCAGATGAACTAAAGAGTCACCTGTAGATGAACTAAAGAGTCACCTGCAGATGAACTAAAGAGTCACCTGTAGATGAACTAAAGAGTCACCTGTAGATGAACTAAAGAGTCACCTGTAGATGAACTAAAGAGTCACCTGTAGATGAACTAAAGAGTCACCTGCAGATGAACTAAAGAGTCACCTGTAGATGAACTAAAGAGTCACCTGTAGATGAACTAAAGAGTCACCTGCAGATGAACTAAAGAGTCACCTGTAGATGAACTAAAGAGTCACCTGTAGATGAACTAAAGAGTCACCTGCAGATGAACTAAAGAGTCACCTGTAAAGAGTCACCTGTAGATGAACTAAAGAGTCACCTGTAATGAGTCACCTGTAGATGAACTAAAGAGTCACCTGTAAAGAGTCACCTGTAACTGATTGATTTCTCTCTGACTCCCCAATAGGACCCGGATCGTACCACAGTGGACATCGTGGAAATGATCGATGTCAACAATGGGATCCCCTCGATGCAAAACCCCTTCAAGATCCCCATTAAACCAAAGTAAGAGATAATAATAATAACAATAATAATAATAATAATAATAATAGACTTTATTTGTACAAAGCAGCCCAAAGTGTTTTACAGAACATAACAGCAATATTCAAATAAATAGAGAACAAGATAAAATAATCTGATCATAAGTTATATATATATATATATATATATATATAACATATAAATAACATATATATATATATGTTATTTAAGATGATTTCAACGTCTTTTGGATCCCAGTCATCTGTTTCTGGAGCTCACCAGTAGAAAAGGAAAGCCCATCCTTTGAGCAACTTGTTTCCTGAAGTCGGCCTTTAACACATGAAAACACAGGAAGCCGTTTCCACGCTGGACTCACAGCTGGACTCAAGTGGTCTTTTGTCCTCTGTGAAGGCAAACTATTTGTGGTCTACCGTCCATCCGTCCCATTGTCACAATATCACAGGAACACATGCAGTTTCATTCAAACATCCACTGGATTTGAAGATTTTAAATAAAGTTTTCAGATACATTGGGAATATAACACTGAGTGGAATCACATTTTTTACTTTTTTAATGCTGTTTTATTTCAATTTGAGATGTTTACATTTTGGATTGTTTATTTCTAGGCTTTTAATTTCTCTAATGTTCAATGTCTTGTCTTTTTATTCTGCAACGCAAACATTTCCTTATCTTACCTTACCTTACCTTATCTTACCTTATCTTATCTTACCTTACCTTATCTTATCTTACCTTATCTTACCTTATCTTACCTTATCTTATCTTACCTTACCTTATCTTATCTTACCTTATCTTATCTTATCTTATCTTATCTTATCTTATCTTACCTTATCTTACCTTATCTTACCTTATCTTATCTTACCTTATCTTATCTTACCTTATCTTACCTTATCTTACCTTATCTTACCTTATCTTACCTTATCTTATCTTATCTTATCTTATCTTACCTTATCTTACCTTATCTTATCTTACCTTATCTTACCTTATCTTACCTTATCTTATCTTACCTTATCTTACCTTATCTTACCTTATCTTACCTTATCTTATCTTACCTTATCTTATCTTACCTTATCTTACCTTATCTTACCTTATCTTACCTTATCTTACCTTATCTTATCTTATCTTATCTTATCTTACCTTATCTTACCTTATCTTATCTTACCTTACCTTATCTTATCTTATCTTACCTTATCTTACCTTATCTTACCTTATCTTACCTTATCTTACCTTACCTTATCTTACCTTATCTTACCTTATCTTACCTTATCTTATCTTACCTTATCTTATCTTATCTTACCTTATCTTATCTTATCTTACCTTATCTTATCTTACCTTATCTTACCTGATCTTATCTTACCTTATCTTATCTTATCTTATCTTACCTTATCTTATCTTATCTTATCTTACCTTATCTTACCTTATCTTACCTTATCTTACCTTATCTTACCTTATCTTATCTTATCTTACCTTATCTTACCTTATCTTATCTTACCTTATCTTACCTTATCTTATCTTATCTTACCTTATCTTATCTTACCTTATCTTACCTTATCTTATCTTATCTTACCTTATCTTATCTTACCTTATCTTACCTTATCTTATCTTACCTTACCTTATCTTACCTTATCTTATCTTACCTTATCTTACCTTATCTTACCTTATCTTATCTTATCTTATCTTACCTTATCTTATCTTACCTTATCTTACCTTATCTTACCTTATCTTATCTTATCTTATCTTATCTTACCTTATCTTACCTTATCTTATCTTATCTTACCTTATCTTATCTTACCTTACCTTATCTTACCTTATCTTATCTTACCTTACCTTATCTTACCTTATCTTACCTTATCTTATCTTACCTTATCTTACCTTATCTTACCTTATCTTATCTTATCTTACCTTACCTTACCTTACCTTACCTTACCTTACCTTACCTTATCTTACCTTATCTTACCTTATCTTACCTTACCTTATCTTACCTTATCTTACCTTACCTTATCTTACCTTATCTTACCTTATCTTATATAACATCAAACACAAGTTCCAACTACAACTTGTTGGAAAACACAAATGTCCTTGGGGACCCAATTTGGTGACAACGTTTTTAAAGTCTGTTATTGTTGTTAAAGTAGTTCCTGTCTGTCTGTTGTTTGTTGTTTACTTGTTTACCTGTTTGTCTCCAGGTTGGGGATTTGGTCGATTGAAGCTGCGTACTCTGATGATTTCACCACCACAGCGAGAGCAGAGTTTGAAGTGAAAGAATACGGTAACAGGAGAAAACATCAGAAACCATCACAGGAGGTCAGTATTAATGAACTCTTAAATGTTCATTAAAACCTGTTTGTTCCAGTTCTTCCCAGTTTCTACATCCTCGTGGAACCAGAGACTAACTACGTGAGCTCCGGAAACTTCAAGAGCTTCAACTTCAAGGTTTCAGCCAGGTGAGGAAACAAGTGTTAGAGTAATATACCATACCATATACTTTATTGTCCCCGTAAGGACATGTGTTCTGGACTCCGTCCTGCAGCTCAAATCAAATCAAATCAAAATGTATTATAAATCACAAGAAATGCCTCAAAGGGCTGTACAACGCAAACAACAGCAAAAACAAAACACAAACGCCATACAGATGGAGCATCTTATTTCAGACTCCAGCTTACTGCTTCCTGCCTACTACCTGCCAAAGACCAGTATCTCAATCACGACCCTCGCGTTTCAAACTGTCTGAAATAAGATGCTCCATCTGTAGCTTAAAAATTATAAAAACATTATACACCAACATAAGTATTGCCATGTGATGAAAGCATGAGACTGAAGTGATGCTCATGTAGATGGAAACTAGGGGATGGAGATTAGTCTACAAGGAAGACAGATGCCAAGAGATGGGTTTTGAGTCAACGGAAATAGCTTCGTGGATCTGAATACATTACAATACAGTTTTGCATACATGTACATATACAAACATAATAAACATACAAATACATACACATATCATCACTCATGCACATACTGACGCAGGCGACCTGTTGCACAACCCTCATGGCCAACATTTAAAAGTGTATTACATCACATGTGAGTGTTGAGACTCTCAAAGGACAGACTGTAGGCAGGAATGAGTGCTCAGCCTGAATGTTCAACCAGACGGGAGGAGCTGGGGGTCTGGGGTTGTTGGCATTATTATTTAAAGGTCACCTGTTATGCAAAATCCACTTCTTCATGTCTCTTCTTCATCAACATGTGTCCCCTCTTCTTCATGTCTCTTCTACATCAACATGTGTCCCCTCTTCTTCATGTCTCTTCTACATCAACATGTGTCCCCTCTTCTTCATGTCTCTTCTACATCAACATGTGTCCCCTCTTCTTCATGTCTCTTCTACATCAACATGTGTCCCCTCTTCTTCATGTCTCTTCTTCATCAACATGTGTCCCCTCTTCTTCATGTCTCTTCTACATCAACATGTGTCCCCTCTTCTTCATGTCTCTTCTACATCAACATGTGTCCCCTCTTCTTCATGTCTCTTCTACATCAACATGTGTCCCCTCTTCTTCATGTCTCTTCTACATCAACATGTGTCCCCTCTTCTTCATGTCTCTTCTTCATCAACATGTGTCCCCTCTTCTTCATGTCTCTTCTACATCAACATGTGTCCCCTCTTCTTCATGTCTCTTCTACATCAACATGTGTCCCCTCTTCTTCATGTCTCTTCTACATCAACATGTGTCCCCTCTTCTTCATGTCTCTTCTTCATCAACATGTGTCCCCTCTTCTTCATGTGTCTTCTACATCAACATGTGTCCCCTCTTCTTCATGTCTCTTCCACATCAACATGTGTCCCCTCTTCTTCATGTCTCTTCTACATCAACATGTGTCCCCTCTTCTTCATGTCTCTTCTACATCCACATGTGTCCCCTCTTCTTCATGTCTCTTCTTCATCAACATGTGTCCCCTCTTCTTCATGTCTCTTCTTCATCAACATGTGTCCCCTCTCCTTCATGTCTCTTCTTCATCAACATGTGTCCCCTCTTCTTCATGTCTCTTCTTCATCAACATGTGTCCCCTCTTCTTCATGTCTCTTCTACATCAACATGTGTCCCCTCTTCTTCATGTCTCTTCTTCATCAACATGTGTCCCCTCTTCTTCATGTCTCTTCTACATCCACATGTGTCCCCTCTTCTTCATGTCTCTTCTTCATCAACATGTGTCCCCTCTTCTTCATGTCTCTTCTTCATCAACATGTGTCCCCTCTTCTTCATGTCTCTTCTACATCAACACGTGTCCCCTCTTCTTCATGTCTCTTCTACATCAACACGTGTCCCCTCTTCTTCATGTCTCTTCTTCATCAACATGTGTCCCCTCTCCTTCATGTCTCTTCTTCATCAACATGTGTCCCCTCTCTTCATGTCTCTTCTTCATCAACATGTGTCCCCTCTTCTTCATGTCTCTTCTTCATCAACATGTGTCCCCTCTTCTTCATGTCTCTTCTACATCAACATGTGTCCCCTCTTCTTCATGTCTCTTCTTCATCAACATGTGTCCCCTCTTCTTCATGTCTCTTCTACATCAACATGTGTCCCCTCTTCTTCATGTCTCTTCTACATCAACACGTGTCCCCTCTTCTTCATGTCTCTTCTACATCAACACGTGTCCCCTCTTCTTCATGTCTCTTCTTCATCAACATGTGTCCCCTCTTCTTCATGTCTCTTCTTCATCAACATGTGTCCCCTCTTCTTCATGTCTCTTCTCATCAACATGTGTCCCCTCTTCTTCATGTCTCTTCTTCATCAACATGTGTCCCCTCTTCTTCATGTCTCTTCTACATCAACATGTGTCCCCTCTTCTTCATGTCTCTTCTACATCAACATGTGTCCCCTCTTCTTCATGTCTCTTCTACATCAACATGTGTCCCCTCTTCTTCATGTCTCTTCTTCATCAACATGTGTCCCCTCTTCTTCATGTCTCTTCTTCATCAACATGTGTCCCCTCTTCTTCATGTCTCTTCTACATCAACATGTGTCCCCTCTTCTTCATGTCTCTTCTACATCAACATGTGTCCCCTCTTCTTCATGTCTCTTCTACATCAACATGTGTCCCCTCTTCTTCATGTCTCTTCTACATCAACATGTGTCCCCTCTTCTTCATGTCTCTTCTTCATCAACATGTGTCCCCTCTTCTTCATGTCTCTTCTTCATCAACATGTGTCCCCTCTTCTTCATGTCTCTTCTACATCAACATGTGTCCCCCTCTTCTTCATGTCTCTTCTTCATCAACATGTGTCCCCTCTTCCTCATGTCTCTTCTTCATCAACATGTGTCCCCTCTTCTTCATGTCTCTTCTTCATCAACATGTGTCCCCTCTTCTTCATGTCTCTTCTACATCAACATGTGTCCCCTCTTCTTCATGTCTCTTCTACATCAACATGTGTCCCCTCTTCTTCATGTCTCTTCTACATCAACATGTGTCCCCTCTTCTTCATGTCTCTTCTACATCAACATGTGTCCCCTCTTCTTCATGTCTCTTCTTCATCAACATGTGTCCCCTCTTCTTCATGTCTCTTCTTCATCAACATGTGTCCCCTCTTCTTCATGTCTCTTCTACATCAACATGTGTCCCCTCTTCTTCATGTCTCTTCTTCATCAACATGTGTCCCCTCTTCCTCATGTCTCTTCTTCATCAACATGTGTCCCCTCTTCTTCATGTCTCTTCTACATCAACATGTGTCCCCTCTTCTTCATGTCTCTTCTACATCAACATGTGTCCCCTCTTCTTCATGTCTCTTCTACATCAACATGTGTCCCCTCTTCTTCATGTCTCTTCTACATCAACATGTGTCCCCTCTTCTTCATGTCTCTTCTTCATCAACATGTGTCCCCCTCTTCTTCATGTCTCTTCTTCATCAACATGTGTCCCCTCTTCTTCATGTCTCTTCTACATCAACATGTGTCCCCTCTTCTTCATGTCTCTTCTTCATCAACATGTGTCCCCTCTTCCTCATGTCTCTTCTTCATCAACATGTGTCCCCTCTGTGTAAAGAGACTCTGAAAGTTTCAGGAACAAAGATTCTCTCTCTTTTTGATCCATTTCTATAAAACCTGTCTGAAAATGAGCTGATCAGATTTTGGCCACTTGATGATGTCATCACGATGTGTTGTCTTGTGTAACCATTAGCCAATCAGCAACCAAGGTAACCCCTTATCACCTGAATCTCCTCCTAGAGCACCATTGAGTTCTTTGTAACCAAATCTCTCTCAGAGGGGCGTGGGGAGGGGCTCCTTATTTTCATCTGAAGTAACAGACAGAGAATCAGCACTTTGGAAACAGGGCTGAAACAGAGGGGATTATGGGTAATGCTGCAATGATCTGTTTGGTGTTTCAGCCAATCAGAGACAGGCTCTGTATATATCTGAGACCTGTGATATATTGATGAGAGACAGGATGAATGAGACTGAAGCGGTGTGTTCTCCCTCAGGTACGTCCACGGGGCTCCGGTGGTGGAGGGCGAGCTGTTCCTGCGTTACGGATACGTCAGCGGGACGAATCCCCCGGTCATCATCCCCAGCTCCGTCACCAGAGAGAGGGTAGGAGACGAGAACGCTGATATTTAAGGACTGTTCTGTCCTGGTCAAAACAGATCATATATTTGCGGGGTTATCAATAATAACTTAGATTTGACCTGAATTGACCGAAAACCTTTTTTTTTTTTCAAAATGTCGTATATTTTTTCAACTCTGACTTTTTTCCAGAATCAGATTTTTTTTCAGGATGTGTATATGGTAATGGAACAGAATGGTCATTTATTTTTGTAATTCTTACTTTTTTTCTCATGACCGCCAACAAAAGAAATCCCACACAGAGCAGAAATGACGAAGCTTTTGACCGCGTGCTAGTAGCATGGGGCCCTTTAGGGGGGTTCCCGACGTGTCATTGCAGTCTTCTACAGACATTAAAGGGGGTTTCATGTTGTCGTTGCTGATGTTGACCAACGTTAACAGCCGTCTTTGGGGTTTCCTTCACAGATAGAGAACTATTTTACATAGCCATTTCCATGTTGTCTTTTTTGCGGGCCCCCTACCGTCTGCAGGTTATAGGGTTTATCTACCGCTTTAAAATCAAAACGGCTCCACCAGTTAATCTGCTCAAAGGTTGCAGGTCTGAGAGAGACTCGTCCTCTGACCCCAACACGTCCCGAACAGAGACGATGAACGACCAATCAGATCAGAGATACAGGGTCCTGGGGTTTAATAAAGTCAGACTGAAGCCCTCCTTCCTGAGTCAATCCTCACAGTACAGAGTTTAAACTCAGATCGAATGTCTCTTATAGATGGTCTTTGAGCAGGTTTCTCTCAGTGTTTGTGAGGGTATGCTAAATGTTTGCGTACCTTGTTTCCTGTCTCAATATTTGTTCTTGTTGATGTTGCAAACGGAGCTGCTGTGATGCAAGTAAAGTTCAGCCTCGGTCTGAAAGTCAATTATTATCGTATATTGATCAAATGAACATCAGACCGTCTGTTTACTTGGGTGAATGTGTGTGTCCATGGATCTGCTGTGTGTGTGTCCATAGATCTGATGTGTGTGTGTGTGTGTCCATGGATCTGATGTGTGTGTGTCCATGGATCTGATGTGTGTGTGTGTGTCCATGGATCTGATGTGTGTGTGTCCATGGATCTGATGTGTGTGTGTGTCCATGGATCTGATGTGTGTGTCCATGGATCTGATGTGTGTGTGTGTCCATGGATCTGATGTGTGTGTCCATGGATGTGATGTGTGTGTGTGTGTCCATGGATCTGATGTGTGTGTGTCTATGGATCTGATGTGTGTGTCCATGGATCTGATGTGTGTGTCCATGGATCTGATGTGTGTGTCCATGGATCTGATGTGTGTGTGTCTTTCAGTTGTCCTCGGCAGGCGATCTGGACGTGACGGTGAACATGGAGAAAGTTCTGTCCAAACACGACGGACCCAGAGACCTGGACAGTCTGGTGGGGAAGTATCTGTACATCGCCGTGCTGCTGCAGGAGGACACAGGTTCAAATCCCTTTCATCCAGTCTGTCCCTCAAACACACACACCCAGAAAACTAATAGGATTAGTTGTTTCACTGACTTTTCTGACTTTTTCTGAGAACTCTCACTTTGTTTTTGACTTGATTCTATTGCAGAATGTTAATTTATTTATGTGTGTGTGTGTGTGTGTGTGTGTGTGTGTGTGTGTGTGTGTGTGTGTGTGTGTGTGTGTGTGTGTGTGTGTGTGTGTGTGTGTGTGTGTGTGTGTCAGGTGGGATCACTCAGGAGGCGGAGTTTGCTGCAGTGAAGTTCCTAAAGTCTCCGTACAGACTGAGCCTGGTGTCCACGCCCCCCTTCATCAAACCTGGACTCCCCTATAACATCCAGGTGAGGTGACTTTAACATATAACCAGTTACACTTCAAACATGTGATCAGTTTAATAAAAGGCCTCAACGTCTTCCCGTACATTTAAATCTTACCGGTCACGTTGAACGGAAACCCTGGTCGCTCGGTTCAGAGACCCAGTGACCTCTGACCTCTGCGTCTCCCTGCAGGTGGTGGTGAAGGATCACCTGGACCAACCGGTGAACAGCGTCAAGGTGCGCCTGGTGGAGAGGCAGCTGTTCAAAAAGGGGGGGGCGAGCGAGGATCTGCCCTGCACCCTGAGCTCCGTCAGCCAATCAGACGGCATCGCTATGTTCATCTGCAACACGCCGCGCGAGGGGGTCCGGGCGCTGCTGAAGGTCAGGGGTCAACGTTTACTAAAAACACCACAACTCTCTTTTACACTCATCGTTTATTTATGTGTTGTAAACCTGTTGTTGTTTACTTGGGTTTGCTGTTTCAACGTGTTGATTTTCACATGTAATTTATTTGCAGCTGTCTTCTTTTCTTCCTGTTGTCTCCTTGTTTTTCATATTAAACCTGCTGTTGTTGACTTCTTTGTCCTCTGTTGTGTTCACAGTTTCAGACGGAGGACACGACCCTCCCAGCAGCCTCTCAGGCGCTCCTGGTCCTCGATGCGTTGGCCTTCCACTCCCCGAACCAGCGCTACCTGCACATTGACCCCCCGATGCCGGGCAGCAGCCTGGAGGCCGGGCACTTCTGCAACATCAAGGTGTACTCTGCCTCGCCCTCCTACGTTCCAATCAAAGCGCTCAGCTACCTGGTGAGGAGACCCTGCTGATCATATATTCAATTTCACACATTAATACAGGGATGTCATATTTCTGTGTTGGTCCCTGAAGGCAGCATCTCCCTGGACCAATAGGATTTCTCCATGTGATTTTGTCAGAAAATAGTCTCTGTGTCGAACAAACGTTTATGATACTTACACGTTTAGTTCAGCAGGATAATCTCCACATATTAACACCACGTTATGATTTCTGAAGTAAAAAGCTAATGTTTGGCTATAAAGGAACTACAGTACGGTCACATGACTTCACGTCACCACCGCTAAGCTAAAGGTGGCTAATGTTGGGCTATAAAGGAACTACAGCACGGTCACATGACTTCACGTCACCACCGCTAAGCTAAAGGTGGCTAATGTTGGGATATAAAGAAACTACAGCACGGTCACATGACTTCACGTCACCACCGCTAAGCTAAAGGTGGCTAATGTTGGGCTATAAAGGAACTACAGCACGGTCACATGACTTCACGTCACCACCGCTAAGCTAAAGGTGGCTAATGTTGGGCTATAAAGGAACTATAGCACGGTCACATGACTTCACGTCACCACCGCTAAGCTAAAGGCGGCTAATGTTGGGCTATAAAGGAACTACAGCACGGTCACATGACTTCACGTCACCACCGCTAAGCTAAAGGCGGCTAATGTTGGGCTATAAAGGAACTATAGCACGGTCACATGACTTCACGTCACCACCGCTAAGCTAAAGGCGGCTAATGTTGGGCTATAAAGGAACTACAGCACGGTCACAGGACTTCACGCCACCACCGCTAAGCTAAAGGCGGCTAATGTTGGGCTATAAAGGAACTACAGCACGGTCACATGACTTCACGTCACCACCGCTAAGCTAAAGGTGGCTAATGTTGGGCTATAAAGGAACTACAGCACGGTCACATGACTTCACGTCACCACCGCTAAGCTAAAGGCGGCTAATGTTGGGCTATAAAGGAACTATAGCACGGTCACATGACTTCACGTCACCACCGCTAAGCTAAAGGCGGCTAATGTTGGGCTATAAAGGAACTACAGCACGGTCACATGACTTCACGTCACCACCGCTAAGCTAAAGGCGGCTAATGTTGGGCTATAAAGGAACTACAGCACGGTCACATGACTTCACGTCACCACCGCTAAGCTAAAGGTGGCTAATGTTGGGCTATAAAGGAACTACAGCACGGTCACATGACTTCACGTCACCACCGCTAAGCTAAAGGCGGCTAATGTTGGGCTATAAAGGAACTAAAACAATATTTATTTATAAAATGTATTAATAAAAAAGCTGTTCACGATTTAATAATAATGATAATATATGAAAACGTTGCAAAACCCAATTAAAAACCTATATTCACTGTCTCTGCTGCAGGTGCTCTCCAAAGGAAAGGTGGTGGAATTCGGCAGTCAGAAGTTCGTCTCCAGCGACGATCACAGGCAGGTGCTGAACTTCCAGGTGACGCCGGCGATGGTGCCGTCCATCAGGCTGCTGGTGTACTACATCCTGTTCGGGGAGGGGACCTCAGAGCTGGTGGCCGACTCCGTCTGGCTGGACGTCAAAGGGAAGTGTGTCAACGGCCTGCAGGTAAAACAGATGTAATCTCTAGATCTCAGAAGGGATCCACAACTCAGATGCTGTGTCTTCAGTACATGTGGTTGATATTAGTATGTAGTGTCTCTACTTTAAAGAGTCCTCTCCTGCTGATGTTCAGGTGTATATGTAGTGTCTCTACTTTAAAGAGTCCTCTCCTGTTGATGTTCAGGTGTATATCAGTATGTAGTGTCTCTACTTTAAAGAGTCCTCTCCTGCTGATGTTCAGGTGTATATCAGTATGTAGTGTCTCTACTTTAAAGAGTCCTCTCCTGCTGATGTTCACGTGTATATCAGTATGTAGTGTCTCTACTTTAAAGAGTCCTCTCCTGCTGATGTTCAGGTGTATATCAGTATGTAGTGTCTCTACTTTAAAGAGTCCTCTCCTGCTGATGTTCAGGTGTATATCAGTATGTAGTGTCTCTACTTTAAAGAGTCCTCTCCTGCTGATGTTCAGGTGTATATCAGTATGTAGTGTCTCTACTTTAAAGAGTCCTCTCCTGCTGATGTTCAGGTGTATATCAGTATGTAGTGTCTCTACTTGAAAGAGTCCTCTCCTGCTGATGTTCAGGTGTATATCAGTATGTAGTGTCTCTACTTTAAAGAGTCCTCTCCTGCTGATGTTCAGGTGTATATCAGTATGTAGTGTCTCTACTTTAAAGAGTCCTCTCCTGCTGATTTTCAGGTGTATATCAGTATGTAGTGTCTCTACTTTAAAGAGTCCTCTCCTGCTGATGTTCAGGTGTATATCAGTATGTAGTGTCTCTACTTTAAAGAGTCCTCTCCTGCTGATTTTCAGGTGTATATCAGTATGTAGTGTCTCTACTTTAAAGAGTCCTCTCCTGCTGATGTTCAGGTGTATATCAGTATGTAGTGTCTCTACATGTCTCCATGCTCTAATGTTCAAAAAGCTCTTTATTGTTCTCATACTGCCTGTGCTGCAGCCAATAGGATGTCACTATGTCCCAGAAGTAAACAAAGGAAACCAAAAGAGGCTGGA
>NW_022987642.1:548993-590219 GCF_902827165.1 Trematomus bernacchii
GTCTGTGGTTTGTACTTGTTTAACTTTTGTCTAGTTTCTGAACAGATATGAGGAGCTGTGAGCTCTGAGTGCTAACAGCTAACGGCTGTGTTGTTTTTCTGGGGTCCTCTGAAGATCACGTCACGGCTCCGCCTACACTGCGTTACTATAGATACTACCCCAGTTCCTAAACTGTAATGGAAATGCGCCATAAAGTGAGCCAGTCCTAACGAGGCCCAGCCATACCGAGCGGGGCCGAGCGAGGCCGTGTAGTGGAAACGCGACATTAGTCAAATATGAAGAAGTGAAACTTTAAACATCCATGACTTAAACACTTTATCCAGGATCAAAGCCACATAGCTGCACCTGCAAGGTGAATACAGCTGGTAACAGAGAAAGTGTTTGAATGCGTACATTAACAGGTTTATGATATCACTGCCCCGTCTAAGACACGATCTGACTTTAATTACATTTGACTCAAGTGTTTCGTCAACTTAATGTGTTGCTTAAAATAATACTTCTGCATCCAGTATGTGACACTGTGAGTGTTGCACGGCCAGATACGGCTCAGCTGACTCAGATAAGGAAATATATGATACATTATGATGTGATATGATATGAATGATAATGGGACACATCGACGTCTGCACTCACAGTGCCGCGGACTGTACTTAATGTTACTCTGATCCGGTTACTTATGTTGTGGCAGATATTTAAGTAAGCTTTCTTAACGCTAATGTTATAATAGTCAGATTGCTCTGAAGATGGGAGGGGATATTGTATTAATGTTCACGTTCACACAGTCAGGTGATTTTTGCCGGCCGTCTTTCCTGCAACGGCAGTTTTTCTGTATTTCCTCTATCCTGTAATATGACTTGATAGCTTTAAACTCTGCACACTGAGCTCTGATTGGTCAGCAGGCAGTGAGCTCTGATTGGTCAGCAGGCGGTGCTTTCACTGAGTTGATCTCTTAGCCTGCAACCTAACCTCCTCCGGACCAGGTTTGCCGCTCAGCATCAGTTACCATGGAGATCTAGCCCGCTAAAAAGAGAACCAGCGTCGTAGGACCGGAAACCCCGAGTTTTCCCTGAAGTTCGCTAAGAGAACATCCGGCTTCGTAGTGCAGGCCTCTGGTCAGGGGCCGTGAACGTTTATTTTGACAGCGGTACATTATTGATCATTTCTGAATTGAATTACACGGAGATGAGGAATGTGCTGAATGTTTGTGTGTTCAGCTCGGGGCAGAAGTCGGCCATCAGGCCTCTCCCAGACTCTCTCACCACCTGGGACATCAGGGCCGTCGGCGTCTTCAGCAACGGTCCGTTTGTCCTTCAAATCCCTCCACTCAGAAATGTGTTCATGAAAATTCTCACTGGTCACCGGCTTGAGCTTCAACAAAAATCTGACTTTTTCTCAAAAATCTCAACATGTTGACTTTTCTCAAAAATCTCAAAAAACTGACTTTTTCTCAAAAATCTGATTTTTTCTCAAAAATCTGATTTTTTCTCAAAAATCTGATTTTTTCTCAAAAATCTGATTTTTTCTCCAAAATCTGACTTTTTCTCAAAAATCTGATTTTTTCTCCAAAATCTGATTTTTTCTCCAAAATCTGATTTTTTCTCAAAAATCTGACTTTTTCTAAAAATCATGACTCTTTTTTGACTTTTTCTCCAAAATCCCCAAATTCTGACTTTTTCTCAAAGTTCTGACTTTTTCTCAAAGTTCTGACTTTCTCAAAATTCTGACTTTTTCTCCAAAATTTGATTTTTTCTCCAAAATATGACTTTTTCTCAAAAATATGACTTTTTCTCAAAATCATGACTCTTTTTTGACTTTTTCTCCAAAATCCCCAAATTCTGACTTTTTCTCAAATTCTGACTTTTTCTCAAAATTCTGACTTTTTCTCAAAATTCTGACTTTTTCTCAAAAATGTCAAAAGTCTGACTTTTTCTCTAAGATCTCAAAAGTCTGACTTTTTCTCTATAATCTTAAAAGTCTGACTTTTTCTCTATAATCTTAAAAGTCTGACTTTTTCTCAAAAATCTGACTTTTTCTCAAAATCATGACCCTTTTTTTTTACTGTTTCTCCAAAATCCCCAAATTCTGACTTTTTCTCAAAATTCTGACTTTTCTCAAAATTCTGACTTTTTCTCAAAATTCTGACTTTTTCTCAAAATTCTGACTTTTTCTCAAAATTCTGACTTTTTCTCAAAAATTTCAAAAGTCTGACTTTTTCTCTAAAATCTCAAAATCATGCATTGTTTTTTGACTTTTTGACTTTTTCTCAAAATCTCAAAATGTTGACTTTTTCTAATCCCTCTCTCCGTGTGTGTGTGTGTGTGTGTGTGTGTGTGTGTGTGTGTGTGTGTGTGTGTGTGTGTGTGTGTGTGTGTGTGTGTGCAGGTGTGTGTGCAGCAGACCCGGTGCAGGTGTCTGTGGCCCTGCCTCTCAGTGTGGACGTCCCGCTGCCGTACCAGCTGGTGAGAGGAGAGCAGCTGGAGCTGAGGGGCTCCGTCTACAACCAGCAGCTGGACACCATCCAGGTAACAGAACTACATATCCCATGATCCTCTGCACACTACATATCCCATGATCCTCTGCTCACTGCTCACGAACTAGCACCTTCCGTACCTTGCTTTTCGCGCGCAGTCGGGCCAGGTTGAACAGCTTCCCATCTGACCGCGTGTGCAGGAAAACGCCGTCTTGCCGATGCCGAAGAGCATGGGCGCTAACACGCAGCCTTGACTCCACTGCGAACGCGAAGCTGTCTGAAGTAGATCCTTAAAAGAAAACCGTTGCTGACATGTCCTCGTGAAGCGATTTGACCAGCCCGAGCAGTGTCGGTGGGCAGCCCAGTCTATGCAAGATGGCGAACAGTCCTTCCCGACTCACCATGTGGAACGCCTTCGTCAGGTCGACACACGCCGTGTGCAGTGGTTTGTTTTGCTCTCTGCACTTTTCTTGCACATGGCGCACCGTGAAGACCATGTCTGTTGTTGATCGGCCACTTCGAAACCCGCTCTGTGACCTTGGGTACACGCGAGCGGCCAGGTTCTGGAGCCGCACTGTGACTCTGGGTACACGCGAGCAGCCAGGTTCTGGACCCGCACTGTGACTCTGGGTACACGCGAGCAGCCAGGTTCTGGAGCCGCACTGTGACTCTGGGTACACGCGAGCAGCCAGGTTCTGGAGCCGCACTGTGACTCTGGGTACACGCGAGCAGCCAGGTTCTGGAGCCGCACTGTGACTCTGGGTACACGCGAGCAGCCAGGTTCTGGAGCCGCACTGTGACTCTGGGTACACGCGAGCAGCCAGGTTCTGGAGCCGCACTGTGACTCTGGGTACACGCGAGCAGCCAGGTTCTGGAGCCGCACCAGCAGAATTCTGGAGAAGACCTTGCCAAGCACGCTCAGTAGCGAAATGCCACGGTAGTTGTTACAGTCGCCTTTGTCGCCTTTGTTCTTGTAAAGCAGGGGTGGGGAACCTCCGGCCCCCGGGCCGTATGCGGCCCGCGAGACCATTTGGTACGGCCCTCGAGGTCATTTATAAACACACGCAAAAAATAAAAAAATTAAAGAAATCTAGACCGCAAAATAATTAAAAAAGCGAGTGCCTGTTTTTCCTGGCCACGGTCAGGGTCCTTGAACACAACACGAGCCTAACGTGTCATCACGTGGTATATGTCTCGTCTGACGGGTGCAGTTCTGACGGAGAGCACCAGAACACCGCTCCGGGACTTCAGAAATGTCAGTACCCATAAGGAGCCGTACACATGGCGCAGTTTCTGCGTGGCTGTGTCTTTAGTTGAAAGCCCAGAGATCTGCTCATCTGTCACACTGATCATACAGTCAATCACTTTGTTGTTATTAGCATCTGGTTAGCTAGCTATGCTAACGAATATGCACGTGCATGCATGCGCGAGTCATGGAAAGATATCTGGATTAAGAGGTTCTTTTTCTTTGCACAGCATGAAAGAAAGGCGAAAAGAATGGGCTGTGATTTTAGTATTTTGAAGCAGAGGTCAATCATTTGTACGGCCCTCGGAGGATGCTGAAAAAATGGAAATGGCCCTTGAGAGGAAAAAGGTTCCCCACGCCTGCTGTAAAGCGTGATTATCTTGGCGTCCTTCATGTCCGATGGGAAAGCACGGCTTGCCAGCATTGACAGAGCAGCTTGTGCATGTGCGGCAGTAAGCAGCTGTCACATTTGAGGAGATCAGCCAGGACGCCGTCCGTGCCGCAGCTTTGCCCTTAGTACTGTGCTTCAGCGCGTTCACTAGCTCTACCATGGGTGGCAAGATGTCCAGCTCAGCATTGATGTCAAAGCTGGGTGTTGAGGCCAAAGCCACGTCGCTGATGCTCCTTGGTTTGCCATAGAGCTCTGAGTAGTGCTCAACCCATCGTGACATCTAACCACTACAGCACTACATATCCCATGATCCTCTGCACACTACATATCCCATGATCCTCTGCACACTACATATCCCATGATCCTCTGCTCGCTGCTAACCCTAACCACTACAGCACTCTCTCTCTCTCCCCAGTTCTGCTATCTCTCTCTCTTTATAACTCTCTCTCTCTCTCTCTCCCCAGTTCTGCTATCTCTCTCTCTTTATAACTCTCTCTCTCTCTCTCTCTCTCCCCAGTTCTGCGTGACGCTGACGGCCGGCCCGGCTCTCTGCCTGCAGGAGTCCCAGCCGGGGGTGGGGGGTCTGCACAGCACGGCCTGCACCTGGAGGCGCCTCTCAGCCGGGGGGGTGGGGAAGGTGGAGTTCACCCTGCTGGGGCTGGAGCCCGGAGAGCACACTCTGACCTTCACCCTGAAGACCAAGGGGGGCGGGAGGGACGTCCTGGAGAAGAAGCTGAGGGTGGTGGTACGATCCGAGGGAGGGGGGAGAAAAGTCTACCTGTAGAGAGCTAAAGAGTCCCCTATAGAGTGGTGCAGGAATGAGTCCTAAAACCAGGAAGTGAGTCAGCATTTCTCCACTTCCTGTTCCCTGGTCTCAGAGCCAATGGGATCTCTCCATAAGATTTAGGAAAGTATCTGAACTAAGGTCTGAGGTTGAGACACATTGAAGAGACGGATCACGTTTTGTTCTAGGACATTAAATCCATCAGCAGTGACCCCACTGGTGATTTCTGAAGAGTTTACGTGTCTGAAAAACGATGGTTGTTACCAAGTGGCTGAATAGGACTACAGAAGTCGTGGAGGACGTTGTACGTCATTACGCCGAACACGTTAACACTGCTCTAAGTTAGTTTCTGTTCTGCTTGAAAGCAAGTCCCTGCCTCCTGCTAACTGTTCAAACAAACGCTTCAACTCGTACCATTTAGAATCTGTGTGTTTGAATATGGATCTGAAGTTGGCGTGACGTTGAAGTCGTGCTGCTGGACTCGGCGGTAGTTCCTTTATAGCATCACGTTAGCATTTTGCTTCTGGCCATTAGATTTATGATTCGAACATTATAAAAGTAGTGTAGACATGTGGAGATTATCCGGCTGAACAAAACATGCATTTATCAAACAGGTTCGTTTCCACAGATCTTATTTTTACAATATTCCAGAATCCTAAATCCAGAATCCTGGAGAAATCCCGTTGTTTTTGTCGAGGGAACCAGCAGCTTACAAAGGGTCGAACTACTAAAATACGTCCTCACTGCACCGCTCTATGTGACTCTTATCACTTCCTGTCCCCTCTGGAGGTCAATGGGTTTCTGCATGTGGTTTTAGTTTTTGCCCTGAAATAAGTTGAAGAGATTCTTCTTCTTCTGCTTTGGGTTTACTGGCAGGCCGCAAACAACTTCACGGTGTATACTGCCACCCGAAGTCCCCGGCCGGAAGTCCCTGGAGTTGGGGAAGGCTTCAGTAGAAGCTGCTGGGACTCCCAGCAGCTTCTACTGAAGCCTTCCGAGTAAATCGCCAGAACGCCGACACCTCCTCATCTCCACCGCTCCCATGTTTTCTTTTGTGTTGCCATAAATTAGTCTCTCTCCGTTGGTGCGCTGGGCTAATGCTAATGCTAATAATGCTAATGCCAGCAAATAAAATGGCGGCTTCACAAAACTTTTCCGAGTTTTACGGGCGTGGTTTGCAATTCGCCCAGCCAATCAGAAATGGGAACCTTTTTCTCCCATGAAAGTACCTGCTCTCTAGCAGGGACTGAAAAGGGTGTGAAAAGGTTCTCGTGAACTAAGTTCTAGTTCCGTATTTTTTTGGTGTGAACGCTAAATTTCAAGAACTATCGGAACTATACTGGGAAAAGTACTCCGGTGTGAAAGCGCCTATTGAAAAGCAGGAAGCTCACCTTGATATTTATGTTTCCAGCCTGAAGGAATGAAGAAGGAGGTGTTTTCTGGAGGAAGGCTGGACCCCCAGGGACTCTATGGTACATTTACTGAACACACAGACACAGACACACACACACACACACACACACACACACACACACACACACACACACGCACGCACGCACACACGCACACACACACACACACTGTATAGAGTGGCGAAGTCACGCCCATCTACTTCCGCCCCATGGGACCTTATTTTGGAAAAATTATGCATTGAAGTCAATGGAGAGAGAAAACGTATCTTTGGATCCCGTTTGAATTGTGCCATGAATTACACATATGATGTTTGTCAATCTTAAAAAATCATTTCCATGTCAAAAAAGTCACAGTTTGTCGTAAAACTGTTGAAATATAAGACTATGAAAAATACGTAACTAGAAAGACTACAAATCCCAGAGTCGCGTAAGTGATGTCACAATTGTTTTCCTCCAGTAAGAGATAGCTAAGATCAGCGCCATATAGATATAATCTATCTATATGGCGCTGGCTAAGATAAGATAACTTTAACAAGATGCCTGTGTGCTTAGTACCAGGCTGTTATCATACCAGCAATGGGTCTTGCTCGTTCTTTCGCTTCCCATCTGATGAAAGGACCAGGAGTGTCTGGATCAAGCTAGCTAGTAGCTAGCACGTTAGTTAGCATTACAGCCTTGTCATTTTTATTAGCCTTAACATGAAGTAACATTAAGTAACCCAACATGTTAAACAGTAAGAGTAGTAGTCATATTTCGTGAACCCTTTGAAGAGTACTGTCACCGGTGTGATCATTCTATAATACACCATTTAAGCCCGGGGGAGAATTGCTAACGCTAACGTTAGCATCGGCGATCTTCTCTACTTCATGCTATCTGCACAAATGGTTGACATTAAACATTAAAACGACCAGGCAGTTCAGAGAGAATCAAAGGAAGGCAGGCAGGCAGCTTTGCATGACATTCTTCAGGACGTGTTTCATTGTGGTGATAGTGAGGGTGAGGGTCAGGGTGAGGGTCAGGGTGAGGGTCAGGGTGAGAGGGTGATAGTGAGGGTAGTCAATCGTTTTGTTGACAAGACAGTAGTGACGGCCATCTTGGTGACGTGTGTTGTTGACCAGAGATGTAGTTCATTGAGCGTTTCACACAAACAAATGTGTTACTTCACAGTTTTACGACACATTTTTATTTTTTTACTTGCAAAATTATCTTTTAAATTGACAAACATCATATGTGTAATTCGTGGCACAATTCAAACGGGATCGAAAGATAATCTTTCTCTCTCCATTGACTTCAATACATACTTTTTCCGAAATAAGGTCCCATGGAGGTCCACCGGAAGGGGAGGGACTTCGCCTCTCTATAGATGTTCAGACCCTTTCAGTGCCTCTTTGTGGTTGTTTTTTGTAGCTCTTGAGCGTCGGAGTCACTCCTCTCTGTGTTCTTCAGGTTCAGAGAAGAGAGTCGTGGAGCTGAGGAACAAACTTCCCACCAACATTGTTCCCAACACGGCTGTGGAGAGGATGATCACTATCAATGGTGAGGGTTCAGGTGGAGAGGAAGGAAGTAACGCCATTGTGTTCCTCTCTCATTAATGAGAGAGGGAGGCGTGTGGCGCAGTGGGTTGTGCGTTGGTGTTGGGACCAGGGGGGCACAGGTTCAAACCCCTCTGCAGTCAGCATGTCGTTGTGTCCCTGGGCAAGACACTTCACCCCAAAGTGCTCCTGTGGGGATTGCCCACAGTGTTGAGTATGTAAGTCGCTTTGGATAAAAGCGTCTAACAAGTGACATGTCATAATAATAATAATGACTGCCTTTCCTTTATAGAAACCGAGGGTCAATTCATTACCAAGCCAGCAGATATTGCAAATCATTTTAATGATTATTTTACAAATAAGTAGACAAGCTGAGGAATGCCATGGGTGCAGTCGAGGACACAGTGTCACATCACATCATTAAAGATCGTATCATGAGGGGAAAGCAGTGCATGTTTGAATTCCACAATGTTACAGTGACACGAACTTTTATAAAAAATGTGACTCAATGGCTTGGATATGTATTTGGCCGTCATTTTGAGCAGTTTACCATCCAAATTGTTAATGTATGTAAAAGCATATTTTCAACATACATTAACAATTTGGATGGTAAACTGCTCAAAATGACGGCCAAATACATATCCAAGCCATTGAGTCACATTTTTTATAAAAGTCTAGAGCAAGGCGTGTGCCCCGAGATCTGGAAGGAAGCCAAGGTTATCCCATTACCCAAGGAGAAAAGAAAGACCTTTGCTGGTTCCAATAGTCGACCTATAAGTCTCCTCCCAGTGTTAAGTCAATTCATAGAAAAAATAGTATACACCCAAATTCAATACTACTTTGCAAGTAACAATCTGACAAGGAACTACCAACATGCCTATAGAGATGGTCACTCTACAAGTACAGCACTTGCACAAATGACCGACGACTGGTTCAAGAGCACGGATGATAGGAGGCTTGTAGGAGCTGTCATGTTAGACTTTAGCGCAGCTTCCGATGTGATCGATCACAGTCTGCTGCTGAACAAACTCAAATGCTATGGCTTTGGTTCTGTTGCTATGTGTTGGATGGAGAGCTACCTGACGAGGAGAAGGCAGCGAGGCTTTTTCAATGGGAGCTTTTCTGAAAGTAAGGCGTTGCAGTGTGGGGTCCCACAGGGGAGCTCGCTTGGGCCTTTGTTGTATTCTATATTCACAAATGGCCTTCCTTACGTATTAAAGAAGTCCAGTGTAATAATGTATGCTGATGATTCCACAATGTACAGTACAGCATCAACATGCAGTGAGTTACACTATCTACTTCAAATAGAGATGAAAGCCATAGCAGACTGGGTCAACAATAGCAGACTGCTACTCAACATTGCAAAAACAACAGCTATGGTGTTCGGATCCAGACACATGTTAAGCAGCAATCCTCAGTTGAGCCTGACTCGGGCTGCTCAGCCAGTGGAACAGGTAAAGAGACTAAGTTGCTTGGCATTGTTCTTGATTCTGGTTTACAGTGGACAAAGCAAATAGACAGTATCGTAACTAAAATGGGAAGGAGCATAGCTGTGACGAGAAAATGTACAAAGTATGTAACACCAACCACTTTGAAACAAGTCATTCAGTCTCTGGTTTTGTCACATCTTGAGTACTGTCTGGTCATATGGTCATCAGCAGCAAAAACACACATACAGAAATTACAAATAGCTCAAAACAAGGCTGCCAGACTCGCTCTCCAATGTTCGAAGCGCACTCATATTGGAGTTATGTATAGAAACCTATCATGGCTTCCAGTTGAGAAACGTCTGCAATCTCATGTTATCACTTTTCAAATTTTTTTCCAATTTAGCAAAAAAACACTGTATTTTTATGATCAAACAGTTTACTCAAGAGACGAGCACGACCATAGGACTAGACAAGCTACATCAGGCCATCTCCGGGCACCTAAACCCAGGACACATCTTCTGGAACCTTCTGTGACTTATAGAGCTATAAAGGAACTCATTGCCAAACCACCTCGCTGACATCGAGTCCAGAGCCTCTTTCAACAAGAGATTGAAGGGCCATCTACTAATGAGCATGTGCCCTGTGAACTGTGAACCCTAGTTTAATGTGATCTCATGCTTGGTGCTGGTGGGTGTCTTGTGCACTCACCCTTGGCTGAGATTGATATTGAAAGTGGATGAGATTGTTGATGATGTTGGAAATTGTTGATGATATTGGTGATGTTGTTGATGATGTCAGGAGTTATGTCTTGAATGTTGTTGTATTATTGTTGTATTATTGTTGTATTGTTTTAAGTGCCCCAGGAAGAGTAGCTTTTGTCAAGAGCAAAAGCTACTGGGGATCCTAAATAAACATAAACTGCCTCACATTCATCTTAATTTATACACTGTTAGAAAACTGAGTTTACTTTCAAAATGTAGGCTTTTTTCTCAAAATCTCGACATTTTCTCAACATTTTGACTTTTTCTCCAAAATCTCCAAATGTTGACTTTTTCTCAAAATGTTGACTTTTTCTCAAAATGTTGACTTTTTCTCAAAATTCTGACTTTTTCTCAAAATTCTGACTTTTTCTCAAAATTCTGACTTTTTCTCAAAATTCTGACTTTTTCTCAAAATTCTGACTTTTTCTCAAAAATTCTGACCTTTTCTCAAAATGTTGACTTTTTCTCAAAATCGCAAAATTCTGACTTTTCTCAAAATTCTGACTTTTTCTCAAAATTCTGACTTTTTCTCAAAATCTCAAAAATATGACTTTTTCTGAATACTTAAAAATGTTAATAATCACTGTCTTGAGCTTCAATCTCAGGATCCATGTATCTGTGATCCTCTCCAGAATGGAAGTAGTCATCACATACAGAGCATCAACTAGTTCCTGAACAGTGTCCTTCACATGCTGATATCCAAGAGAGGGAGTTACACAGTCACAAGATGGAGGGATAGAAAGCAGTATTCAATGTTTACTTCAGATTAGCTCCACGTCAGAAATGAGTATGCTTGTCACATGTCTATCTCCATAGAGGCTGAATCATCATGTTCATCACATAGCTATCATATGCCTCAAACAGTCCTGATGCTCTTCTAGGTAATCACACATCCTGTCATGTTCACAGCTACAGTTTAGCATGCTACTCTCATGTTGGAAGAGGACATTCAGGATTTCCAAACATTAAGAGATTAAAAGAAAGTACTGTCTCACCTATTGTCCCCCAGGTGAGGTCCTGGGGGACTTCCTGTCGGTGATGCACTCCCCCCAGGGCCTGCGCCAGCTGATCAACCTGCCGGCGGGCTCAGGTGAGATGGAGGCGGGGGGGCTGCTGCTGCGGTCTCAGTTGTATCTTTACCTGGAGAGCAGCCGGCGCTG
Organism: Trematomus bernacchii; assembly: GCF_902827165.1. NCBI lineage: Eukaryota > Metazoa > Chordata > Actinopteri > Perciformes > Nototheniidae > Trematomus > Trematomus bernacchii. The sequence goes on from NW_022987642.1 coordinate 560,180, forward strand.
GGAGGCGCTGGGAGGAGACATCGAGAAGAGCTCTGCGGACCTGAGGAGGACCATCACAGAGGGTGAGCCGAACACATATTCACTTTTTTAAAGAATACAAAAATAAACAGAATTCTGTTTAGAATTTTAGGCTTTTTATTTATTTTTCAGAATTCTGCATTTTTTTCCAAAAAAGACTTTTTTTTTTCAAAATTATTCTCAGAACATTTGTTCTGAATTTTTTTAAGAGATGTTACTTTTTTAATATTCTCAAAATTCGGTTTTGACTTTTTTTTAAGAATTCTGACTTTCTTTCAGAATTTAGTGTTATTTTGTTCTGACGTGTGTGTGTGTGTGTGTGTGTGTGTGTGTGTGTGTGTGTGTGTGTGTGTGTGTGTGTGTGTGTGTGTGTGTGTGTGTGTGTGTGTGTGTGTGTGTGTGTGTTTAGGTCTGGTTGCAATCAGTTCATTCAGAGGAGACTCGAGCTACAGCATGTGGGTTAAGAGAGAACCCAGCACCTGGTGAGAACACACACATTCAAACCTCTTCATCACCCAGCTTCAGATCATTGTTTATACACACACACACACACACACACACACACGTCTCTTCTACATCACCATGTGTCCCCTCTTCCTCATGTCTCTTCTTCATCAACATGTGTCCCCTCTTCTTCACGTCTCTTCTACATCAACATGTGTCCCCTCTTCTTCACGTCTCTTCTACATCACCATGTGTCCCCTCTTCTTCATGTCTCTTCTTCATCAACATGTGTCCCCTCTTCTTCATGTCTCTTCTTCATCAACATGTGTCCCCTCTTCTTCATGTCTCTTCTTCATCAACATGTGTCCCCTCTTCTTCATGTCTCTTCTTCATCAACATGTGTCCCCTCTTCTTCATGTCTCTTCTACATCAACATGTGTCCCCTCTTCTTCATGTCTCTTCTACATCAACATGTGTCCCCTCTTCTTCATGTCTCTTCTACATCAACATGTGTCCCCTCTTCTTCATGTCTCTTCTACATCAACATGTGTCCCCTCTTCTTCATGTCTCTTCTACATCAACATGTGTCCCCTCTTCTTCATGTCTCTTCTTCATCAACATGTCCCCCCTCTTCTTCATGTCTCTTCTACATCAACATGTGTCCCCTCTTCTTCATGTCTCTTCTACATCAACATGTGTCCCCTCTTCTTCATGTCTCTTCTACATCAACATGTGTCCCCTCTTCTTCATGTCTCTTCTTCATCAACATGTGTCCCCTCTTCTTCATGTCTCTTCTACATCAACATGTGTCCCCTCTTCTTCACGTCTCTTCTACATCAACATGTGTCCCCTCTTCTTCATGTCTCTTCTACATCAACATGTGTCCCCTCTTCTTCATGTCTCTTCTACATCAACATGTGTCCCCTCTTCTTCATGTCTCTTCTACATCAACATGTGTCCCCTCTTCTTCATGTCTCTTCTACATCAACATGTGTTAATGCTTCGTGTCTTTAGGCTGACGGCCCTGGTGGTGCGGACCCTCTCTCTGGTGGACCCCGTGGTGTCTGTGGACCACCAGAAGCTCTCAGAGTCCGTTTCCTGGCTGATCCGAGACCAGCAGCAGCAGGACGGATCCTTCAGAGACCCGTCCTCCGTCAGACCCAACAGAGTCATGGTCAGAACCATATGTTATACTGTCAGACCCAACAGAGTCATGGTCAGAACCATATGATATACTGTCAGACCCAACAGAGTCATGGTCAGAACCATATGATATACTGTCAGACCCAACAGAGTCATGGTCAGAACCATATGTTATACTGTCAGACCCAACAGAGTCATGGTCAGAACCATATATTATACTGTCAGACCCAACAGAGTCATGGTCAGAACCATATTATACTGTCAGACCCAACAGAGTCATGGTCAGAACCATATGATATACTGTCAGACCCAACAGAGTCATGGTCAGAACCATATGTTATACTGTCAGACCCAACAGAGTCATGGTCAGAACCATATATTATACTGTCAGACCCAACAGAGTCATGGTCAGAACCATATTATACTGTCAGACCCAACAGAGTCATGGTCAGAACCATATGTTATACTGTCAGACCCAACAGAGTCATGGTCAGAACCATATGATATACTGTCAGACCCAACAGAGTCCTGGTCAGAACCATATTATACTGTCAGACCCAACAGAGTCATGGTCAGAACCATATGATACTGTCAGACCCAACAGAGTCATGGTCAGAACCATATTATACTGTCAGACCCAACAGAGTCATGGTCAGAACCATATTATACTGTCAGACCCAACAGAGTCATGGTCAGAACCATATTATACTGTCAGACCCAACAGAGTCCTGGTCAGAACCATATTATACTGTCAGACCCAACAGAGTCATGGTCAGAACCATATTATACTGTCAGACCCAACAGAGTCATGGTCAGAACCATATGATACTGTCAGACCCAACAGAGTCATGGTCAGAACCATATGTTATACTGTCTGACCCAACAGAGTCATGGTCAGAACCATATGTTATACTGTCAGACCCAACAGAGTCATGGTCAGAACCATATTATACTGTCAGACCCAACAGAGTCATGGTCAGAACCGCCATATTATACTGTCAGACCCAACAGAGTCATGGTCAGAACCATATTATACTGTCAGACCCAACAGAGTCATGGTCAGAACCGCCATATTATACTGTCAGACCCAACAGAGTCATGGTCAGAACCATATGATACTGTCAGACCCAACAGAGTCATGGTCAGAACCATATGTTATACTGTCTGACCCAACAGAGTCATGGTCAGAACCATATTATACTGTCAGACCCAACAGAGTCATGGTCAGAACCGCCATATTATACTGTCAGACCCAACAGAGTCATGGTCAGAACCATATGATACTGTCAGACCCAACAGAGTCATGGTCAGAACCATATGTTATACTGTCAGACCCAACAGAGTCATGGTCAGAACCATATTATACTGTCAGACCCAACAGAGTCATGGTCAGAACCATATTATACTGTCAGACCCAACAGAGTCATGGTCAGAACCGCCATATTATACTGTCAGACCCAACAGAGTCATGGTCAGAACCATATTATACTGTCAGACCCAACAGAGTCCTGGTCAGAACCATATTATACTGTCAGACCCAACAGAGTCATGGTCAGAACCATATGATACTGTCAGACCCAACAGAGTCATGGTCAGAACCATATGATACTGTCAGACCCAACAGAGTCCTGGTCAGAACCGCCATATTATACTGTCAGACCCAACAGAGTCATGGTCAGAACCGCCATATTATACTGTCAGACCCAACAGAGTCATGGTCAGAACCATATATTATACTGTCAGACCCAACAGAGTCATGGTCAGAACCATATTATACTGTCAGACCCAACAGAGTCATGGTCAGAACCATATTATACTGTCAGACCCAACAGAGTCCTGGTCAGAACCATATTATACTGTCAGACCCAACAGAGTCATGGTCAGAACCATATTATACTGTCAGACCCAACAGAGTCATGGTCAGAACCATATTATACTGTCAGACCCAACAGAGTCCTGGTCAGAACCATATTATACTGTCAGACCCAACAGAGTCATGGTCAGAACCATATTATACTGTCAGACCCAACAGAGTCATGGTCAGAACCATATTATACTGTCAGACCCAACAGAGTCATGGTCAGAACCATATTATACTGTCAGACCCAACAGAGTCATGGTCAGAACCATATTATACTGTCAGACCCAACAGAGTCCTGGTCAGAACCATATTATACTGTCAGACCCAACAGAGTCATGGTCAGAACCATATTATACTGTCAGACCCAACAGAGTCATGGTCAGAACCATATTATACTGTCAGACCCAACAGAGTCATGGTCAGAACCATATGATATACTGTCAGACCCAACAGAGTCATGGTCAGAACCATATTATACTGTCAGACCCAACAGAGTCATGGTCAGAACCATATTATACTGTCAGACCCAACAGAGTCATGGTCAGAACCATATTATACTGTCAGACCCAACAGAGTCATGGTCAGAACCATATTATACTGTCAGACCCAACAGAGTCCTGGTCAGAACCATATTATACTATCAGACCCAACAGAGTCATGGTCAGAACCATATTATACTGTCAGACCCAACAGAGTCATGGTCAGAACCATATTATACTGTCAGACCCAACAGAGTCATGGTCAGAACCATATTATACTGTCAGACCCAACAGAGTCATGGTCAGAACCATATTATACTGTCAGACCCAACAGAGTCCTGGTCAGAACCATATTATACTGTCAGACCCAACAGAGTCATGGTCAGAACCATATTATACTGTCAGACCCAACAGAGTCATGGTCAGACCCATATTATACTGTCAGACCCAACAGAGTCATGGTCAGAACCATATTATACTGTCAGACCCAACAGAGTCATGGTCAGAACCACCATATTATACTGTCAGACCCAACAGAGTCATGGTCAGAACCATATTATACTGTCAGACCCAACAGAGTCATGGTCAGAACCATATTATACTGTCAGACCCAACAGAGTCATGGTCAGAACCATATTATACTGTCAGACCCAACAGAGTCCTGGTCAGAACCGCCATATTATACTGTCAGACCCAACAGAGTCATGGTCAGAACCATATTATACTGTCAGACCCAACAGAGTCATGGTCAGAACCGCCATATTATACTGTCAGACCCAACAGAGTCATGGTCAGAACCATATTATACTGTCAGACCCAACAGAGTCCTGGTCAGAACCATATATTATACTGTCAGACCCAACAGAGTCATGGTCAGAACCATATGTTATACTGTCAGACCCAACAGAGTCATGGTCAGAACCGCCATATTATACTGTCAGACCCAACAGAGTCATGGTCAGAACCATATTATACTGTCAGACCCAACAGAGTCCTGGTCAGAACCATATTATACTGTCAGACCCAACAGAGTCATGGTCAGAACCATATGTTATACTGTCACACCCAACAGAGTCATGGTCAGAACCATATGTTATACTGTCAGACCCAACAGAGTCATGGTCAGAACCATATGATACTGTCAGACCCAACAGAGTCATCGTCAGAACCATATGATACTGTCAGACCCAACAGAGTCATGGTCAGAACCATATATTATATTATATTATTTTGAATCTTTGGATAAGATGTTTATAATGATCTAAATGCTGTCTTCTGATTGGCTGCAGGCTGAAGGGACGCCTGCTCTCGATAGGTCCGTTTATCTGACCTCCTTCGTGCTGATCTCTCTGCATCGAGCCACGAGCATCAAAGACCCAATACTGCAGCTCAGGGTCAGAACTACTCTTCATCTTCATCATCATCATCATCCTCTTCCTCCTCCTCTTCCTCCTGAGTTTTAAATCTCTCTCTCTCCCCTCTCAGTTCCACGGTGACAGCATGATGTCTGCAGTGAACTACATTACCCAGCATGCCCCTCGGGTAAAGAGTGTGTATGTGCGTGCCGTGGCGACCTTTGCTCTGACGCTGCGAGACGCCAGCAGCCCCATAGCCTCCGAGCTGATGGTCAGTCTGGAGAAACTGGCAAGAGACAAAGGTGACACACACACACACGCACGCACGCACGCACGCACGCACGCACGCACGCACGCACGCACGCACGCACGCACGCACGCACGCACGCACGCACGCACACACACACACACACACACACACACACACACACACACACACACACTTTTGAATGTGTTGTTTAAAGTGTGTGCGCGTGTGTGTGTGTGTGTGTGTGTGTGTGTGTGCAGGTCACCCGGCAGAGCTCAGGTATTGGCAGGAGGCCAGCGTGGCAGCTGATTGGCTGAAACCCGACGAATCCAGCGGTCTGACGGTGGAGACCACGGCGTACGTCCTGCTGACCGTGCTGCTCAAGGTGCTTTTATTTATTTATAAACAACAACAGCAACAACAACAACAATAGCTTACCAGAGGCCTGTACTACGAAGCTGGTTCAACCTAACCTGGATATGTTGGAGTTAGCCGGTTGGCCCAATCCAAAACATACGCGCTCTCGCTAAGCTGTCCTACGACGCTGGTTATCAAGTGGATCGCTCAAGCCAGCCGTGTCCTATCTAGTTAGGTGCGCGTTCACATGAAAGGGGTGGTATTTGGAGCATTCGACCAATCACAAACATGGACAAGCGTACTGACAGCGCAGTGTCATACTTCCTGAATGAAAAGTGAACTTTAATATTAGTCAAATATGAAGAAGTTAAACTTTAAACATCCATGACTTAAACACTTTATCCAGGATCAAAGCCACATAGCTGCACCTGCAAGGTGAATACAGCTGGTAACAGAGAAAGTGTTTGAATGCGTACATTAACAGGTTTATGATATCACTGCCCCGTCTAAGACACGATCTGACTTTAATTACATTTGAGTCCAGTGTTTCATCAACTTAATGTGTTGCTTAAAATAATACTTCTGCATCCAGTATGTGACACTGTGAGTGTTGCACGGCCAGATACGGCTCAGCTGACTCAGATAAGGAGATATATGATACATTATGATGTGATATGATATGAATGATAATGGGACACATCAACGTCTGCACTCACAGTGCCGCGGACTGTACTTAATGTTACTCTGATCCGGTTACTTATGTTGTGGCAGATATTTAAGTAAGCTTTCTTAACGCTAATGTTATAATAGTCAGATTGCTCTGAAGATGGGAGGGGATATTCTATTAATGTTCACGTTCACACAGTCAGTTGATTTTTGCCGGCCGTCTTTCCTGCAACGGCAGTTTTTCTGTATTTCCTCTATCCTGTAATATGACTTGATCGCTTTAAACTCCGCACACTGAGCTCTGATTGGTCAGCAGGCGGTGCTTTCACTGAGTTGATCTCTTAGCCTGCAACCTAACCTGCTCCGGAACAGGTTAGCCGCTCAGCATAAGTTACCATGGAGATCTAGCCCGCTAAAAAGAGAACCAGCGTCGTAGGACCGGAAACCCAGAGTTTACCCTGAAGTCAGCTAAGAGAACATCCGGCTTCGTAGTGCAGGCCTCTGGTCTAACGCAGATATTTGTATTATTGGTTTTAAATGTTGTTTTTGTTGAAGGGGAGGATTCCTTACGCCAACCCCATCCTGGCATGGCTGACCCAGGATCAGCACTACGGAGAGGGTTTCTACTCGGTACAGGTAAACACACACACACACACACACACACACACACACACACACACACACACACACACACACACACACTCACAAACACACACACACACACACACACACACACACACACACACACACACACACCTATACTTACCTGGATCTTCCCTCAAAATTCACACTGCAGTAATTTTGTTAATTTGTTTAAAGGTGAAACATAAGAAAATATCTGTCTACCTGTCTCTCACCTGTCTGTCTCTCACCTGTCTGTCTCTCACCTGTCTGTCTCTCACCTGTCTGTCTCTCACCTGTCTGTCTCTCACCTGTCTGTCTCACCTGTCTCTCACCTGTCTGTCTCTCACCTGTCTCTCACCTGTCTCTCACCTGTCTGTCTCTCACCTGTCTGTCTCTCACCTGTCTGTCTCTCACCTGTCTGTCTCTCACCTGTCTGTCTCTCACCTGTCTCTCAGGACACCGTGTTGACTCTGGAGTCTCTCACTGAGTACAGCAGAGTCGTCCCTCGAGCCGTCCTCAATCAGGACATTAATGTTCGTTACGGCAGGAAGGGACCGCTGGGACGAGTTCAACTGAGCCAGAGCCGTCCTGTGGCCACGCCCATCCAGGTGAGGGGGGGTGGGGGAGGGGGACAGGTAAGGAGGGGGGGGGGGGACAGGTGCAAGAAGGGGGACAGACTCAAGAGAGAGAGACAGACTCAAGAGAGAGAGAGACAGACTCAAGAGAGACTCAAGAGAGGGAGAGACAGACTCAAGAGAGAGAGACAGACTCAAGAGAGAGAGACAAACTCAAGAGAGAGAGAGACAGACTCAAGAGAGAGAGACAGACTCAAGAGAGAGAGAGACAGACTCAAGAGAGAGAGACAGACTCAAGAGAGAGAGAGACAGACTCAAGAGAGAGAGACAGACTCAAGAGAGAGAGACAGACTCAAGAGAGAGAGAGACAGACTCAAGAGAGAGAGAGACAGACTCAAGAGAGAGAGAGACAGACTCAAGAGAGAGAGAGACAGACTCAAGAGAGAGAGAGACAGACTCAAGAGAGAGAGAGACAGACTCAAGAGAGGGAGAGACAGACTCAAGAGAGAGAGAGACAGACTCAAGAGAGAGAGAGACAGACTCAAGAGAGAGAGACAGACTCTAGAGAGAGAGACAGACTCAAGAGAGAGAGACAGACTCTAGAGAGAGAGACAGACTCAAGAGAGAGAGACAGACTCAAGAGAGAGAGAGACAGACTCTAGAGAGAGAGACAGACTCTAGAGAGAGAGAGACAGACTCAAGAGAGAGAGAGACAGACTCAAGAGAGAGAGAGACAGACTCAAGAGAGAGAGACAGACTCTAGAGAGAGAGACAGACTCAAGAGAGAGAGACAGACTCAAGAGAGAGAGACAGACTCAAGAGAGAGAGACAGACTCAAGAGAGAGAGAGACAGACTCTAGAGAGAGAGACAGACTCAAGAGAGAGAGAGACAGACTCAAGAGAGAGAGAGACAGACTCTAGAGAGAGAGAGACAGACTCAAGAGAGAGAGAGACAGACTCTAGAGAGAGAGAGACAGACTCTAGAGAGAGAGAGACAGACTCAAGAGAGAGAGACAGACTCTAGAGAGAGAGAGACAGACTCAAGAGAGAGAGACAGACTCAAGAGAGAGAGACAGACTCTAGAGAGAGAGAGACAGACTCAAGAGAGAGAGACAGACTCAAGAGAGAGAGAGACAGACTCAAGAGAGAGAGAGACAGACTCAAGAGAGAGAGACAGACTCTAGAGAGAGAGAGACAGACTCAAGAGAGAGAGACAGACTCAAGAGAGAGAGACAGACTCAAGAGAGAGAGACAGACTCTAGAGAGAGAGAGACAGACTCAAGAGAGAGAGACAGACTCAAGAGAGAGAGAGACAGACTCAAGAGAGAGAGAGACAGACTCAAGAGAGAGAGACAGACTCAAGAGAGAGAGACAGACTCTAGAGAGAGAGAGACAGACTCAAGAGAGAGAGACAGACTCAAGAGAGAGAGAGACAGACTCAAGAGAGAGAGACAGACTCAAGAGAGAGAGAGACAGACTCAAGAGAGAGAGACAGACTCAAGAGAGAGAGAGACAGACTCAAGAGAGAGAGACAGACTCAAGAGAGAGAGAGACAGACTCAAGAGAGAGAGACAGACTCTAGAGAGAGAGACAGACTCAAGAGAGAGAGACAGACTCAAGAGAGAGAGACAGACTCAAGAGAGAGAGAGACAGACTCAAGAGAGAGAGAGAGAGAGAGACAGACTCAGAGAGAGAGAGACAGACTCTAGAGAGAGAGAGACAGACTCAAGAGAGAGAGACAGACTCTAGAGAGAGAGACAGACTCAAGAGAGAGAGACAGACTCTAGAGAGAGAGAGACAGACTCAAGAGAGAGAGAGACAGACTCTAGAGAGAGAGACAGACTCAAGAGAGAGAGACAGACTCTAGAGAGAGAGACAGACTCTAGAGAGAGAGAGACAGACTCTAGAGAGAGAGACAGACTCTAGAGAGAGAGACAGACTCTAGAGAGAGAGACAGACTCAAGAGAGAGAGACAGACTCTAGAGAGAGAGACAGACTCAAGAGAGAGAGAGACAGACTCTAGAGAGAGAGAGACAGACTCTAGAGAGAGAGACAGACTCTAGAGAGAGAGACAGACTCAAGAGAGAGAGACAGACTCTAGAGAGAGAGACAGACTCAAGAGAGAGAGAGACAGACTCTAGAGAGAGAGAGACAGACTCTAGAGAGAGAGACAGACTCTAGAGAGAGAGACAGACTCTAGAGAGAGAGAGACAGACTCTAGAGAGAGAGAGACAGACTCAAGAGAGAGAGACAGTTGCAGCTGTTTGCCCTCAGAGAACCAGAACATGTCTCAAACTGCCATAAACCATGATAAGACTCTGACTGTCTTCCTGTTTCCCAGGTGACGAAGGAGGACGCCATCACCGTGTCCACGGGTTACGGGAGGGGCGTGTCCAATGTAAAGGTGGGGTTTAATACAGAGGACACTTCTTACATTTAAACACACTTAAACATTCATTCATTCTTTCCTAAATCTTCCCTTGATCTTCCCTTGATCATTCCTAGATCTTCCCTTGATCATTCCTAAATCTTCCCTTGATCATTCCTAGATCTTCCCTTGATCATTCCTAAATCTTCCCTTGATCATTCCTAGATCTTCCCTAGATCTTCCCTTGATCATTCCTAAATCTTCCCTTGATCATTCCTAGATCTTGCCTAGATCTTCCCTAGATCTTCCCTAGATCTTCCCTTGATCATTCCTAAATCTTCCCTTGATCTTCCCTTGATCTTCCCTAGATCTTCCCTAGATCTTCCCTTGATCTTCCCTTGATCTTCCCTAGATCTTCCCTTGATCTTCCCTTGATCTTCCCTTGATCTTCCCTAGATCTTCCCTTGATCTTCCCTAGATCTTCCCTTGATCTTCCATAGATCTTCCCTAGATCTTCCCTAGATCTTCCCTTGATCTTCCCTAGATCTTCCCTTGATCATTCCTAAATATTCCCTTGATCTTCCCTAAATCTTCCCTTGATCTTCCCTTGATCTTCCCTAGATCTTCCCTTGATCTTCCCTAGATCTTCCCTAGATCTTCCCTAGATCTTCCCTTGATCATTCCTAAATCTTCCCTTGATCTTCCCTAAATCTTCCCTAGATCTTCCCTTGATCTTTCCTAAATCTTCCCTAGATCTTCCCTTGATCTTCCCTTGATCTTCCCTTGATCTTCCCTAGATCTTCCCTTGATCTTTCCTAAATCTTCCCTTGATCTTCCCTTGATCTTTCCTAAATCTTCCCTAAATCTTCCCTTGATCTTCCCTTGATCTTCCCTTGATCTTCCCTAGATCTTCCCTTGATCTTCCCTTGATCATTCCTAAATCTTCCCTTGATCTTCCCTAAATCTTCCCTTGATCTTCCCTTGATCTTCCCTTGATCTTTCCTAAATCTTCCCTAGATCTTCCCTTGATCTTCCCTTGATCTTCCCTTGATCTTCCCTAGATCTTCCCTAGATCTTCCCTTGATCATTCCTAAATCTTCCCTTGATCTTCCCTAAATCTTCCCTTGATCTTCCCTTGATCTTCCCTAGATCTTCCCTTGATCATTCCTAAATCTTCCCTTGATCTTCCCTTGATCTTCCCTTGATCTTCCTTAGATCTTCCCTTGATCTTCCCTTGATCTTCCCTAGATCTTCCCTAGATCTTCCCTTGATCTTCCCTAGATCTTCCCTTGATCTTCCCTAGATCTTCCCTTGATCATTCTTAAATCTTCCCTTGATCTTCCCTAGATCTTCCCTTGATCTTCCCTTGATCATTCCTAAATCTTCCCTTGATCTTCCCTAGATCTTCCCTTGATCTTCCCTAGATCTTCCCTAGATCTTCCCTTGATCTTCCCTTGATCATTCCTAAATCTTCCCTGGATCATTCCTAAATCTTCCCTTGATCTTCCCTAGATCTTCCCTTGATCTTCCCTAGATCTTCCCTTGATCTTCCCTTGATCTTCCCTAGATCTTCCCTAGATCTTCCCTTGATCTTCCCTTGATCATTCCTAAATCTTCCCTTGATCATTCCTAAATCTTCCCTTGATCTTCCCTAGATCTTCCCTTGATCTTCCCTTGATCTTCCCTTGATCATTCCTAAATCTTCCCTTGATCATTCCTAAATCTTCCCTTGATCTTCCCTAGATCTTCCCTTGATCTTCCCTTGATCTTCCCTAGATCTTCCCTTGATCTTCCCTTGATCTTCCCTTGATCTTTCCTGCATCTTCCCTAGATCTAAGCTAGATCTGACCCTAATTATTCCTTCGATCTTCCCTAGATGTTCCCTAGATGTTCCCTAAATGTTCCCTAGATGTTCCCTAGATGTTCCCTAGATGTTCCCTAGATGTTCCCTAGATGTTCCCTTGATCTTCCCTAGATCTTCCCTAGATGTTCCCTAGATGTTCCATAGATGTTCCCTAGATGTTCCCTAGATGTTCCCTAAATGTTCCCTAAATGTTCCCTAGATGTTCCCTAGATGTTCCCTAGATGTTCCCTAGATGTTCCCTAGATGTTCCCTTGATCTTCCCTAGATCTTCCCTAGATCTTCCCTAGATGTTCCCTAGATGTTCCCTAGATGTTCCCTAGATGTTCCCTAGATCCAGGGGAATATCTACTGATATCTCTGGATTTGGATTTAAGCACCATTCACAACTTGAGGCCCTAATAACTTCAATAAGGGTTTTTCACAGCCATGAGATCCATGATAAAAAATCCATATTGATTAAACATGAATAACAACATGGTATTGTTCTTGCAGCTGAAGACGGTGTACTATGAGACCACCCCCCCGGCCCAGAACTGTAACTTTCACCTGACTATCGAGGTGGTGGGCCCCAACAACTCCACAAGTACAACTTCTAATGACTCTATTCCAATCACAGTACCACGTTAATAACAACCCAACGTAACCATGGAGTAAGGTGTTAGATTACTAGGTTAATGCACCTGTGACGTCTCGTGGTGGTCAGGTTTTTAAATATAATTGGTTACAGATCATGGTTTATTTATTACATTTTGGAGATTGTGATATTGCTAAATTGTCTAAACCAGTAAAGCGTAACTTTACGAATTTACCAGATTATTTTTTCTTTACGTACTTAGAATTTATATCCACATAACTGATGATTATTTATAGAAAATATCATTGTGTGAATGTTTTCTGAAAGCCCCAGCAGCCCCATCATATTTAGACAGTAATGACTGTAGGAACATATTGTTGAATGTTCAGCCCTGAAACACACTGGTGTCTTTGGACAAAAGAGTTGGAGTGAAAAGGTAAAAAAAGTACAGCTTACATTTGTTCTACCTGGTTAATAAGAAGTCCTCATTTCAGGAGTTTATTGGAAAAACTAATAACGTATCGTCGACGCGAACCATTGATTTGATTTACAGTCGACGTGCGGTGGAGTTTCAAACACATGTTGCCTGTCTGGATGTCTTTAAAGAGTGTCAAGATTTAAAACGACTTGACCCCATTTTCCAGAAATATTTACTGGAAAATCATTCCTGAGAAAGAGATGCAAAGCAACAGAAAGAGTTTCATTATACAGCTTTTTTATTGGAATAAAACCCATTTTATAGTGACTAACATTTTATTAAGAGATTCATTTTCTCAGTTACTGAATACAACAACTTATTTGTAGAACATGGAAAACGTGGAGAGTGTGTGGGAGTTGATGTGTTCTTCTCTCCTCAGATGCCGGCATGACTGCTCCTCACCTGGTCGCCTGTGCAAAGTGAGGAAACTCTAATACAAGATTTTTAAAAGATCACTGTCGTTATACCGTTGTACGGAGGCCGACAGGTGCTAACGAGCTCCAACGGTCCAACGGTCCAGAACAGCTTCAGAAACTATGCTAAGGGAAATCAAATGAATTTAAATTCCCTTTTCATTGGTTCCAGGTATAAGCCTCCTCCCAACGAGTTGGTCACAGAGTCCAGTCTGACGGTGATGAAGATCCAGCTGCCCACAGGTGTGGAGGCATTCCTGGAGGACCTGAGACAGGTGAGGCTCCAGGTGTTTCCGAGAGTCTGCCGGTGTTTCTGAGAGGCTCCAGGTGTTTCAGAGAGTCTCCAGGTGTTTCTGAGAGTCTCCAGGTGTTTCTGAGAGTCTCCAGGTGTTTCCGAGAGGCTCCAGGTGTTTCTGAGTGTTTCTGAGAGGCTCCAGGTGTTTCAGAGAGTCTCCAGGTGTTTCTGAGAGTCTCCAGGTGTTTCTGAGAGGCTCCAGGTGTTTCTGAGTGTTTCTGAGAGGCTCCAGGTGTTTCAGAGAGTCTCCAGGTGTTTCTGAGAGTCTACAGGTGTTTCAGAGAGTCTCCAGGTGTTTCTGAGAGTCTCCAGGTGTTTCTGAGAGTCTCCAGGTGTTTCTGAGAGTCTCCAGGTGTTTCTGAGAGGCTCCAGGTGTTTCTGAGTGTTTCTGAGAGGCTCCAGGTGTTTCAGAGAGTCTCCAGGTGTTTGAGAGTCTCCAGGTGTTTCAGGGAGGCTCCAGGTGTTTCTGAGAGGCTCCAGGTGTTTCTGAGTGTTTCTGAGAGTCTCCAGGTGTTTCAGAGAGTCTCCAGGTGTTTCTGAGAGTCTCCAGGTGTTTCTGAGAGTCTCCAGGTGTTTCCGAGAGTCTCCAGGTGTTTCAGAGAGTCTCCAGGTGTTTCTGAGAGTCTCCAGGTGTTTCTGAGAGGCTCCAGGTGTTTCTGAGAGGCTCCAGGTGTTTCTGAGTGTTTCTGAGAGGCTCCAGGTGTTTCAGAGACTCTCCAGGTGTTTCTGAGAGTCTCCAGGTGTTTCAGAGAGTCTCCAGGTGTTTCTGAGAGTCTCCAGGTGTTTCTGAGAGGCTCCAGGTGTTTCTGAGAGGCTCCAGGTGTTTCTGAGTGTTTCTGAGAGGCTCCAGGTGTTTCAGAGAGTCTCCAGGTGTTTGAGAGTCTCCAGGTGTTTCAGAGAGTCTCCAGGTGTTTCTGAGAGTCTCCAGGTGTTTCTGAGAGGCTCCAGGTGTTTCTGAGAGTCTCCAGGTGTTTCTGAGAGGCTCCAGGTGTTTCTGAGAGGCTCCAGGGGTTTCAGAGAGTCTCCAGGTGTTTCTGAGAGTCTCCAGGTGTTTCTGAGAGGCTCCAGGTGTTTCTGAGTGTTTCTGAGAGGCTCCATGTGTTTCAGAGAGTCTCCAGGTGTTTCTGAGAGTCTCCAGGTGTTTCTGAGAGTCTCCATGTGTTTCTGAGAGGCTCCAGGTGTGTCTGAGAGGCTCCAGGTGTTTCTGGGAGTCTCCAGGTGTTTCTGAGAGTCTCCAGGTGTTTCTGAGAGGCTCCAGGTGTTTCTGAGTGTTTCTGAGAGGCTCCAGGTGTTTCAGAGAGTCTCCAGGTGTTTCAGAGAGTCTCCAGGTGTTTCTGAGAGGCTCCAGGTGTTTCCGAGAGTCTCCAGGTGTTTCAGAGAGTCTCCAGGTGTTTCTGAGAGTCTCCAGGTGTTTCTGAGAGTCTCCAGGTGTTTCTGAGAGTCTCCAGGTGTTTCTGAGAGGCTCCAGGTGTTTCTGAGTGTTTCTGAGAGGCTCCAGGTGTTTCAGAGAGTCTCCAGGTGTTTGAGAGTCTCCAGGTGTTTCAGAGAGTCTCCAGGTGTTTCTGAGAGTCTCCAGGTGTTTCTGAGAGGCTCCAGGTGTTTCTGAGAGGCTTCAGGTGTTTCAGAGAGTCTCCAGGTGTTTCTGAGAGTCTCCAGGTGTTTCTGAGAGGCTCCAGGTATTTCTGAGAGTCTCCAGGTGTTTCTGAGAGTCTCCAGGTGTTTCTGAGAGTCTCCAGGTGTTTCTGAGAGGCTCCAGGTGTTTCCGAGAGTCTCCAGGTGTTTCAGAGAGTCTCCAGGTGTTTCTGAGAGTCTCCAGGTGTTTCTGAGAGGCTCCAGGTGTTTCTGAGAGGCTCCAGGTGTTTCAGAGAGTCTCCAGGTGTTTCTGAGAGGCTCCAGGTGTTTCTGAGAGGCTCCAGGTGTTTCAGAGAGTCTCCAGGTGTATCTGAGAGGCTCCAGGTGTTTCTGAGTGTTTCTGAGAGGCTCCATGTGTTTCAGAGAGTCTCCAGGTGTTTCTGAGAGTCTCCAGGTGTATCTGAGAGGCTCCAGGTGTTTCTGAGTGTTTCTGAGAGTCTCCAGGTGTTTCTGAGAGTCTCCAGGTGTTTCTGAGAGTCTCCAGGTGTTTCTGAGAGTCTCCAGGTGTTTCTGAGAGTCTCCAGGTGTTTCTGAGTGTTTCTGAGAGGCTCCAGGTGTTTCTGAGTGTTTCTGAGAGTCTCCAGGTGTTTCAGAGAGTCTCCAGGTGTTTCTGAGAGGCTCCAGGTGTTTCTGAGAGGCTCCAGGTGTTTCTGAGAGTCACAGGCCTTTACTCACTATTACACAATAAGAGATTCCAGTCTTTGTGTTTGATAGTTTTCCAGGAGATGTGTTTGATGGTTTTCCAGTCGTTGTGTTTGATAGTTTTCCAGGACATGTGTTTGATACTTTTCCAGTCGTTGTGTTTGATAGTTTTCCAGGACATGTGTTTGATAGTTTTCCAGGACATGTGTTTGATAGTTTTCCAGTCGTTGTGTTTGATAGTTTTCCAGGAGATGTGTTTGATAGTTTTCCAGGAGATGTGTTTGATAGTTTTCCAGGAGATGTGTTTGATAGTTTTCCAGGAGTTGTGTTTGATGGTTTTCCAGGAGATGTGTTTGATAGTTTTCCAGTCGTTGTGTTTGATAGTTTTCCAGGAGATGTGTTTGATAGTTTTCCAGGAGATGTGTTTGATAGTTTTCCAGGAGATGTGTTTGATAGTTTTCCAGGAGTTGTGTTTGATGGTTTTCCAGGAGATGTGTTTGATGGTTTTCCATTAGATGTGTTTGATGGTTTTCCAGGAGATGTGTTTGATTGTTTTCCAGTCGTTGTGTTTGATGGTTTTCCAGGAGATGTGTTTGATGGTTTTCCAGGAGATGTGTTTGATGGTTTTCCAGGAGATGTGTTTGATAGTTTTCCAGGAGTTGTGTTTGATGGTTTTCCAGGAGATGTGTTTGATGGTTTTCCATGAGATGTGTTTGATGGTTTTCCAGGAGATGTGTTTGATGGTTTTCCAGTCGTTGTGTTTGATGGTTTTCCAGGAGATGTGTTTGATGGTTTTCCAGGAGATGTGTTTGATGGTTTTCCAGGAGATGTGTTTGATGGTTTTCCAGGAGTTGTGTTTGATGGTTTTCCAGGAGATGTGTTTGATAGTTTTCCAGGACATGTGTTTGATAGTTTTCCAGTCGTTGTGTTTAATAGTTTTCCAGGAGATGTGTTTGATAGTTTTCCAGGAGATGTTTTTGATAGTTTTCCAGGAGATGTGTTTGATAGTTTTCCAGGAGTTGTGTTTGATGGTTTTCCAGGAGATGTGTTTGATGGTTTTCCATGAGATGTGTTTGATGGTTTTCCAGGAGATGTGTTTGATGGTTTTCCAGTCGTTGTCTTTGATGGTTTTCCAGGAGATGTGTTTGATGGTTTTCCAGGAGTTGTGTTTGATGGTTTTCCAGGAGATGTGTTTGATGGTTTTCCAGGAGTTGTGTTTGATGGTTTTCCAGGAGATGTGTTTGATGGTTTTCCAGGAGATGTGTTTGATGGTTTTCCAGGAGTTGTGTTTGATGGTTTTCCAGGAGATGTGTTTGATGGTTTTCCAGGAGATGTGTTTGATGGTTTTCCAGGAGATGTGTTTGATGGTTTTCCAGGAGTTGTGTTTGATGGTTTTCCAGGAGGTTGTGTTGATGGTTTTCCAGGAGTTGTGTTTGATGGTTTTCCAGGAGTTGTGTTTGATGGTTTTCCAGGAGTTGTGTTTGATGGTTTTCCAGGAGTTGTGTTTGATGGTTTTCCAGGAGATGTGTTTGATAGTTTTCCATGAGTTGTGTTTGATGGTTTTCCAGGAGTTGTGTTTGATGGTTTTCCAGGAGATGTGTTTGATAGTTTTCCATGAGTTGTGTTTGATGGTTTTCCAGGAGATGTGTTTGATTGTTTTCCAGGAGTTGTGTTTGATGGTTTTCCAGGAGATGTGTTTGATGGTTTTCCAGGAGATGTGTTTGATGGTTTTCCAGGAGTTGTGTTTGATGGTTTTCCAGGAGTTGTGTTTGATGGTTTTCCAGGAGTTGTGTTTGATGGTTTTCCAGGAGTTGTGTTTGATGGTTTTCCAGGAGATGTGTTTGATGGTTTTCCAGGAGTTGTGTTTGATGGTTTTCCAGGAGATGTGTTTGATGGTTTTCCAGGAGATGTGTTTGATGGTTTTCCAGGAGTTGTGTTTGATGGTTTTCCAGGAGATGTGTTTGATGGTTTTCCAGGAGATGTGTTTGATGGTTTTCCAGGAGATGTGTTTGATGGTTTTCCAGGAGTTGTGTTTGATGGTTTTCCAGGAGTTGTGTTTGATGGTTTTCCAGGAGTTGTGTTTGATGGTTTTCCAGGAGTTGTGTTTGATGGTTTTCCAGGAGTTGTGTTTGATGGTTTTCCAGGAGATGTGTTTGATAGTTTTCCATGAGTTGTGTTTGATGGTTTTCCAGGAGTTGTGTTTGATGGTTTTCCAGGAGATGTGTTTGATAGTTTTCCATGAGTTGTGTTTGATGGTTTTCCAGGAGATGTGTTTGATTGTTTTCCAGGAGTGTTGATGTGATGTTTGAACTGTTTGATCTGCTGTGTTTCAGTTCAGAGACTCCGAGGAGCCGAGCATCTCTCACTTTGAGCTGCAAGGAAACACTGTGATCATCCAGGCCGACTCTGTGAGTGAGAGACACACAACTGAACAACATGTGCACATTGCTGACTTTTCATTTTCAAATGTAATGTTGTGTCTCTTTGAAGTCATTTTGTGTCTCTTTGTGTCTCTGTGTGTCTCTTTGTGTCTCTTTGTGTCACTGTGTGTCTCTGTGTGTCTCTGTGTGTCTCTGTGTGTCTTTGTGTCTCTCTGTGTCTCTCTGTGTGTCTCTGTGTGTCTCTGTGTCTCTCTGTGTGTCTCTGTGTGTCTCTGTGTGTGTCTCTGTGTCTCTGTGTGTCTCTGTGTGTCTGTGTGTCTCTGTGTGTCTCTGTGTGTGTCTCTGTGTCTCTGTGTGTCTCTGTGTGTGTCTGTGTCTCTGTGTGTCTCTGTGTCTCTCTGTGTGTCTCTGTGTCTCTGTGTGTCTCTGTGTGTCTGTGTGTCTCTGTGTCTCTGTGTGTCTCTGTGTGTCTGTGTGTCTCTGTGTGTCTCTGTGTGTCTTTGTGTCTCTGTGTGTCTCTGTGTGTCTCTGTGTCTCTGTGTGTCTCTGTGTGTCTGTGTGTCTCTGTGTCTCTCTGTGTGTCTGTGTGTCTCTGTGTGTCTCTGTGTGTCTATTTGTGTCTCTGTGTCTCTCTGTGTGTCTCTGTGTGTCTCTGTGTGTCTCTTTGTGTCTCTTTGTGTCTCTGTGTGTCTCTGTGTGTCTCTGTGTGTCTCTGTGTGTCTATTTGTGTCTCTGTGTCTCTCTGTGTGTCTCTGTGTGTCTCTGTGTGTCTCTGTGTGTCTCTGTGTGTCTCTGTGTGTCTCTTTGTGTCTCTTTGTGTCTCTGTGTGTCTCTGTGTGTCTTTGTGTCTCTCTGTGTGTCTCTGTGTGTCTCTGTGTGTCTCTGTGTGTGTCTGTGTGTCTCTGTGTGTCTCTGTGTGTCTCTGTGTGTCTCTGTGTGTCTTTGTGTCTCTCTGTGTCTCTCTGTGTGTCTCTGTGTGTCTCTGTGTGTCTCTGTGTGTCTGTGTGTCTCTGTGTCTCTGTGTGTCTCTGTGTGTCTGTGTGTCTCTGTGTGTCTCTGTGTGTCTTTGTGTCTCTGTGTGTCTCTGTGTGTCTCTGTGTCTCTGTGTGTCTCTGTGTGTCTGTGTGTCTCTGTGTCTCTCTGTGTGTCTGTGTGTCTCTGTGTGTCTCTGTGTGTCTATTTGTGTCTCTGTGTCTCTCTGTGTGTCTCTGTGTGTCTCTGTGTGTCTCTTTGTGTCTCTTTGTGTCTCTGTGTGTCTCTGTGTGTCTTTGTGTGTCTCTGTGTGTCTCTGTGTGTCTATTTGTGTCTCTGTGTGTCTCTGTGTGTCTCTGTGTGTCTCTGTGTGTCTCTTTGTGTCTCTTTGTGTCTCTGTGTGTCTCTGTGTCTCTCTGTGTGTTCTTCGTCCCTTTATTTGTTTGTTTCTGAAAGGTCCTATAATGAAGTGATCGGTGATTAGTAACAGCATTAACCGTCACTAATGAATCTTTTATTTTGTGACGACTTCCTGTCAGGTTCCTTCGGAGGACTTCCTGTGCGTTGGTTTCCGTATCCGGACGGGCTTCAGGGTGGGGGGGGGCGAGCGAGTCCCTGTTCAGCGTCTACGAGCCTCAGGACAAAGGTCAGTCAGGACCTGCTGTGCATGCTGGGATTTGTAGTCCTTGTCAGCTCTGTTTGTAGTTCTCAGTCTTCAGTCGGACACAAAACAAGACCCACTTTTGATAAATACATACATCTTTTATCAGAAAATAATTTGTATATGTAGTTTTTAATCAGTCAAACATTTAATTTGTGTTATACTTCTTATGTCAATATTGTGACCTGGTACGTTACAGTTTTATTTACATCTGTTATTTAATTATTTATCAAACTGAAGAGATA
The DNA here is from genome assembly GCF_902827165.1 of Trematomus bernacchii. Lineage (NCBI taxonomy): Eukaryota > Metazoa > Chordata > Actinopteri > Perciformes > Nototheniidae > Trematomus > Trematomus bernacchii. The sequence goes on from NW_022987642.1 coordinate 580,474, forward strand.
GATTAAATGTTGGGACCTCTCTTTTGTCCCGCAGGCAGTGAATGCACCAGACAGTTTTCCTACCAGCAGCAGAAGCTGCAGCGCCTCTGTGTGGACGAGAAGTGCCAGTGCATGACAGGTAACATCTGATAGCACCGGTGATCAGAGTCATAATAATAATACACTTTATTTAAATAGTTAGTTAGTTAGTTTACAAAGTGTTTTATAAGACAATACCAATTCAAAAACGTGTTGAGCCAAATCTAATAATCATAATCAATAGAATAAGATTTAAGAGAATGCATTGTATAGAAACTCGTTTATTAAGTTATAAAAGAAGAGATAAAAGTTCATATTTATTAAAAAACATGTATTTTTAAGAGTGATTCCTTGTGGTTGTTTTCTTTGTAATATTGATAATCAACTTTATGTATTTAGACCCTCTGTTTGTGTGTAATAGGTCTTTAAAGAGGGTCTCTGCTGTGGCTCAGTGCCGTCTCTATGTTCTGCAAACATTACATTATATATTATTGTTGTATATTAAATGTTGTTTTGCAGCTGCGTGCGCCGCCTATAGAGGAAACATGGACCCCACGCTGACCGTCAACAAGCGCACCGCGGAGACCTGCAGGCCGCACATTACATACGGTGAGACACACACACACACACACACACACACACACACACACACACACACACACACACACACACACACACACACTCACACACACACACACACACACCACACACACACACACACACACACACACACTCACACACACACACACACACACACACACACACACACACACACACGTCACGCTGCTATGGACAGTCTTGCACTGATGCTCATTCTCAGAGATATTGAAGTGACTGTTATTTTGTAAACATTGATTGTTGTCTTAATGTGTGCATATGTATAAATAAATAAATCAAGATGATCCGATATAAAGACACTTCCTGTTTGTCTCCCTGCAGCCTATAGGGTGACGGTGAAGTCTGCAGCTGCAGAAGGAGACTTCATGTCCTACACAGCCACCGTAGAGGAAGTCCTGAAGAACACGGACAAACGTAAAATCACAACAACAAATATATATTATATATATATATAAATGAGCAGGAGAGGACTCTTTAAAGTAGAGACACCACATACTGATATACACCTGAACATCAGCAGGAGAGGACTCTTTAAAGTAGAGACACTACATACTGATATACACCTGAACATCAGCAGGAGAGGACTCTTTAAAGTAGAGACACTACATACTGATATACACCTGAACATCAGCAGGAGAGGACTCTTTAAAGTAGAGACACTACATACTGATATACACCTGAACATCAGCAGGAGAGGACTCTTTAAAGTAGAGACACTACATACTGATATACACCTGAACATCAGCAGGAGAGGACTCTTTAAAGTAGAGACACTACATACTGATATACACCTGAACATCAGCAGGAGAGGACTCTTTAAAGTAGAGACACTACATACTGATATACACCTGAACATCAGCAGGAGAGGACTCTTTAAAGTAGAGACACTACATACTGATATACACCTGAACATCAGCAGGAGAGGACTCTTTAAAGTAGAGACACTACATACTGATATACACCTGAACATCAGCAGGAGAGGACTCTTTAAAGTAGAGACACTACATACTGATATACACCTGAACATCAGCAGGAGAGGACTCTTTAAAGTAGAGACACTACATACTGATATACACCTGAACATCAGCAGGAGAGGACTCTTTAAAGTAGAGACACTACATACTGATATACACCTGAACATCAGCAGGAGAGGACTCTTTAAAGTAGAGACACTACATACTGATATACACCTGAACATCAGCAGGAGAGGACTCTTTAAAGTAGAGACACTACAGACTGATATACACCTGAACATCAGCAGGAGAGGACTCTTTAAAGTAGAGACACTACATACTGATATACACCTGAACATCAGCAGGAGAGGACTCTTTAAAGTAGAGACACTACATACTGATATACACCTGAACATCAGCAGGAGATGACTCTTTAAAGTAGAGACACTACATACTGATATACACCTGAACATCAGCAGGAGAGGACTCTTTAAAGTAGAGACTCTACATACTGATATACACCTGAACATCAGCAGGAGAGGACTCTTTAAAGTAGAGACACTACATACTGATATGTTTTCTCTCCTCTCAGAGTTGGAGGCGGTGAGTTCAGGGTCTGATGTGGAGCTGGTGAAGAAGGTGACCTGCAGCTCGGTGGATCTCCAGAACAGCAAACAGTACCTGGTGATGGGAGCCAGCGGGTCGGAGGTCACGCTCAGCCGGGGCTTCAAGTCAGTGTCCACCAACATCACTGTTCACATTGACCCTACAGGACACACTCTGTAACACATCTCCTCTGGAAGATCGATAGCGGAAGAGAGGAGAGAGAGAGAGAGAGAGAAGAGAGAGAGCGAGAGAGAGCGAGAGAGAGAGGAGAGAGAGAGAGAGAGGAGCAGAGAGAGAGGAGAGAGAGAGAGATGAGAGAGAGAGAGAGAGAGAGGAGAGAGAGAGAATATATATATCCTCTCTCTAGGATCTAGAAGAGAGAGAGGTATTCTAACCATAGATCTTCCTAGCTAGTCGATCTCTCTCTCTATCTCGCTCTCCTCTCTCTCATCTCTCTTCTCTCTCTCTTCTCTCTCTCTCTCTCTCTCTCTCTCTCTCTCTCTCTCTCTCTCTCTCTCTCTCTCTCTCTCTCTCTCTCTCTCTCTCTCTCTCTCTCTCTCTCTCTCTCTCACCTTATCTCATCTTATCTCATCTTATCTCATCTTACCTTATCTTATCTTAACAGGACCCTAAAGTTATTAACCCCTCCAACAGGAAGTGATCATCACTCTATGTTTTATTCCTCCTCAGGTATCGTCTCCCTGTGGACTCGGAGGCGCTGGTGGATCTATGGCCGACAGTTTGTAGTTCTCCCGAGTGTACGGACTACATTTCCCACCTGGAGGACTTTGCTCTGGACCTGCAGTTATCCGGCTGTCCCAACTCATTGTAACTGTACTTTTTAATTGAATACACGGGGAGATAACAAAGGATGAATGTTATTCGCTGACGATGTAAACAGATGTCTCCTTTAACACAGTGTGTCATCATGTCATGTGCCAATAAAGGTTACATAATCAAACACATGTAACTGACTCGTCACTGGGAACATGGGGATAAGTTGGAGCTGATCTGAGAACAGATTAAATTAATATTATATTAATAATGTGTGGTGATTAAACGTGTGGTGGAAATTCCAGACTGAATCCCCTTCTGGTAAGAAATGAACAAATAGAAGTTTAAACCAAAGTTGTGTTATTTTTTTAACATTGAACCTCTCCTGGAAATGTACAAAATCTGTACATTTCCAGGACAGGTTCAATGTTAATCAATATCCTCCAAATGGACATGCTAAAACACTTGTCCAGACGTTTAAAAAACACTTTTCCCGGCCTTTTAAACAATTGTCCTGGCTCAGAAAGTCTCTCCTCCACTTTGCAAGCCAGGAAAGGTGCTTGAATCCTGGGTAAAAGTGCTTTAAAATGTCGTGGAAACTTGTTTGAAATGGGAGAAAAGTGTTGGTTCCATCAGGCAGGCCTCAGCTAATTTCACAAGACTGTACCCAGAGAACAGACTGCATCACAGCACTTTACAAGCCAGGAAAGGTGCTTCAATCATGGGTAAACATTGTTTAAATAGTGTATGTACAAATGATGTACATTTCCAGGAGTTTCAATGTTAACGATATCCTCCAAATGGACAGGCTCATATTGCTCATATTTCCACAATGCATTGACATTTGGAGCTGATATTTGAACGGTGATATATAGGCCACCATATGATGTATTCGTGTGAATATTGAGACATTCGGACAATGTCAAATATTTATAAACGTTGCATGGATTACAAACTTGGTATAGTGACAGGTGGTACCCGCTGTAGCACACCCACAAAGTTTGGGGGCCAGAAACACTTGTTTACCTGTTTTAAGTGTGTTTCGTCATAAATACACTTTTTTTTATTTTTCCCAAGTACAGCAAAGATATTACACGGTCTTAGAGCTCCCCCTGCTGGAAAATGTGAATATCGCGTTTTATGTCACTTTCAAAACTCTCCTGCCATTGGCTGGAGAAATGGGGTCAATTTTGTATTCAATCCGACCGTTAATATTCCAGTGAGAAGAAGTACGTCCAATGGCAGGAGGAGTCAATGTTCATTTTGTCCAAAAAGCGGAGCATTCCCTTAGAAATACCCTACACGCCTCATCCCTCTCACAACCAATCAAACACATTCTCCTAAACATGCCGCTCTATTTTAGGGAGGTGCTAGTCCATGTAGGATTTTAAAAGTTAACAGTAGGTCCGGCAGTGGCTCAGTCAGTAGGGGCTTGGACTGTGAGCCGTAAGGTCGCCGGTTCAGGTCCCTGAACAGACCTAAATATGGAGTGTGGATTGCTACTTGGAGAGGTCCCAGTTCACCTCCTGGGCCCTGCCGTGGTGCCCTTGAGCAAGGCACCGGACAACCCCCCTCACTCCCATTGCTCCCCGGGTGCTGTACAATAGCTGCCCACTGCTCCTGGTACTAGACTCCTGGTACTAGACTCCTGGTCCTAGACTCCTGGTGCTAGACTCCTGGTACTAGACTCCTGGTGCTAGACTCCTGGTACTAGACTCCTGGTACTAGACTCCTGGTGCTAGACTCCTGGTACTAGACTCTGGTACTAGACTCTGGTGCTAGACTCCTGGTGCTAGACTCCTGGTGCTAGACTCCTGGTACTAGACTCCTGGTACTAGACCTGGTGCTAGACTCCTGGTATAGACTCCTGGTGCTAGACTCCTGGTACTAGATCCTGGTGCTAGACTCCTGGTGCTAGACTCCTGGTACTAGACTCCTGGTACTAGACTCCTGGTGCTAGACTCCTGGTGCTAGACTCCTGGTCCTAGATCCTGGTGCTAGACTCTGGTACTAGACTCCTGGTACTAGACTCCTGGTGCTAGACTCCTGGTACTAGACTCCTGGGTACTAGACTCCTGGTGCTAGACTCCTGGTGCTAGACTCTGGTACTAGACTCCTGGTACTAGACTCCTGGTGCTAGACTCCTGGTTACTAGATCCTGGTACTAGACTCCTGGTGCTAGACTCCTGGTGCTGGACTCCTAGTACTAGACTCCTGGTACTAGGACTCCTGGTGCTAGACTCCTGGTACTAGACTCCTGGTGCTAGACTCCTGGTGCTAGACTCCTGGTGCTAGACTCCTAGTACTAGACTCCCTGGTGCTAGACTCCTGGTGCTAGACTCCTGGGTGCTGGACTCCTAGTACTAGACTCCTGGTACTAGACTCCTGGTACTAGACTCCTGGTACTAGGACTCCTGGTACTAGACTCCTGGTGCTAGACTCCTGGTGCTAGACTCCTGGTGCTAGACTCCTGGTACTAGACTCCTGGTACTAGACTCCTAGTACTAGACTCCTGGTGCTAGACTCCTGGTGCTAGACTCCTGGTACTAGACTCCTGGTTCTAGGATGGGTTAAATGCAGAGAACAAATGTCACTGTGTGCTGTTTACTCTGCATGTGTGACCATTAAAGAGGGTTTCATCCCTCCCATTATATTATATTCTAATTATAGACCTAAGATCATAAGATCATTTCCTGACAATGGTCAACCGTTCTGTCTGAATTTAGGCGTGAATTTAAACTGTTAAGTTACAGTGATATTATATATAATTAAATGAGACATATGAGACATTTCTACGATTAAAAGCACACATTCAGAGCTTCACCTCAGCAGGCCTTCAGCGCTGACTTCAGGTCAGTTCACGATGAAATCCTCTGAGGGACGGAGAGGAAACGCTCTGATGAACCGGAGCAGGAAGCGTTCTCCAGAGGAAACTCAGACGCTCTCTGGAGACGTCCTGCTCAGAGACGCTGGGAAATACAACGTTATACTAAAACCTCAATATCTTTTCACATTAAAAATGTTTTGTATATTATTTATTTATGGGACAGAAACGCTCCGTGCTGAACACCTGACCTGAGATCAACTCTGACACATCTAGACTCCTAGTCCTAGACTCCTGGAACTAGACTCCTGGTGCTAGACTCCTGGTGCTAGACTCCTAGTCCTAGACTCCTGGAACTAGACTCCTGGTGCTAGACTCCTGGTGCTAGACTCCTGGTCCTAGACTCCTGGTCCTAGACTCCTGGTACTAGACTCCTGGTGCTAGACTCCTGGTGCTAGACTCCTGGTGCTAGACTCCTGGTACTAGACTCCTGGTACTAGACTCCTGGTCCTAGACTCCTGGTACTAGACTCCTGGTGCTAGACTCCTGGTGCTAGACTCCTGGTGCTAGACTCCTGGTACTAGACTCCTGGAACTAGACTCCTGGTGCTAGACTCCTAGTACTAGACTCCTGGTACTATCTCCTGGAGCTAGACTCCTGGTGCTAGACTCCTGGTGCTAGACTCCTGGTACTAGACTCCTGGTGCTAGACTCCTGGTACTAGACTCCTGGAACTAGACTCCTGGTGCTAGACTCCTGGTGCTAGACTCCTAGTCCTAGACTCCTGGTGCTAGACTCCTGGTGCTAGATGACTCCTGGTGCTAGACTCCTGGTGCTAGACTCCTGGAACAGACTCCTGGTGCTAGACTCCTAGTACTAGACTCCTGGTACTATCTCCTGGAGCTAGACTCCTGGTGCTAGACTCCTGGTGCTAGACTCCTGGTACTAGACTCCTAGTCCTAGACTCCTGGAACTAGACTCCTAGTACTAGACTCCTGGTACTATCTCCTAGTACAAGACTCCTGGTACTAGACTCCTGGTACTATCTCCTGGAACTAGACTCCTGGTGCTAGACTCCTGGTACTAGACTCCTAGTCCTAGACTCCTGGAACTAGACTCCTAGTACTAGACTCCTGGTACTATCTCCTAGTACTAGACTCCTGGTACTAGACTCCTGGTACTAGACTCCTGGTACTAGACTCCTGGTACTAGACTCTAGTACTAGACTCCTGGTACTAGACTCCTGGAGCTAGACTCCTGGTGCTAGACTCCTGGTGCTAGACTCCTGGTACTAGACTCCTAGTCCTAGACTCCTGGAGCTAGACTCCTGGTGCTAGACTCCTGGAACTAGATCCTAGTACTAGACTCCTGGAGCTAGACTCCTGGGCTAGACTCTGGTACTAGACTCCTGGAACTAGACTCCTAGTTACTAGACTCCTGGTACTAGACTCCTAGTACTAGACTCCTGGGACTAGACTCCTAGTCCTAAGCCGCCGTTCACACCGGAGTACTTTCACCGTACTTTTCGCGTTTTAGTTCCGTGAGTCGCGTTCACACCAAAAATCGTACTTAATCTCGGGTACTTTTACCCCCATTTTTAGAGCCAACTCAGAGAGCGTACTTTTCTGTGGGTGAAAAGTCTCCAAAAGTGCCCCAGTGCTGATTGGCTGGGCGAATTGCAAACCACGCCCGTACAACTCTGAAAATGTTGTGTAGAGCCGCCATTGTTTTTCCTCGCTACAAAAACACAACGCTCCGTGCGTTGTGTTTGTTTTTGAAAGCAGTTATGGCAAGCATCAAGAAATGATGAGGAGGTGTCGGCGCTTCTGGAGATCTACGCAGAGGACGCGACCCAGGGAATGCACTGAAGCCAGTTCAGTAGCTTTCACTCGACCTGGGAATGTGCACAGCCCCACGGCACACCGGCTAAAAAAAAAGAAACTCGGGCAGGACTACAAACGGCGGATTCAGTGGCCAACGATGACGACCACGACGAAGGTAAAATCAACTACATGCACTGGGGTTTTAATCTGCACAATAATGGTCTCAGATGTACTTTTATTTGCTCAGTAGATCAAGCTAGCCATGCTAGCCATAATAGGCTAACACCGGCCCCGAGCACACAGTACACACACACTGTAACTTTGTCTTGAAAGAACGTTACGCATCGAACTGATGTTCACAATCATGTTTATTTCATAATATTCATCATATTTTATGTTTAACTTGCCTCAACAACATTAAACAAAGTTCAAGCATACATGAAGCACTCTTCAAAAAGGAACAATCCTCCGTGTTTGAACCTCTTAAATCGCTGCATAGCCGATTTATTTGGACTGGATTATCCCAGAGGGCCAAACATTCTTTATAACACAGTTTCAGATTTGTGAAACCTTAATTCTATTTGTGAAAATAAAAAAAAAGGGAGATTTCAGTGCTTTTTTTACATGTAGACCACATTAGACCAGGTCCTGATCTAAAACCACTATACCTAGACTCATCAAATCTGGACTGGATTATCCCAGAGAGTCAAAAGATTCTTTATAACACAGTTTCAGATTTGTGAAACCTTAATTCTATTTGTGAAAATACAAAAAACACATTCCTAGTATGTTGTAAAACTACATGGCGACTTAACTTGTATATTGTATATTGCTTATTTTCCCCTCTTAGGAAAGCGGACACGGGATGCGAATTTCTTTGACACCGCCCAGGCGTTGGAGGACCGGCGTGCCGTGGTGAATGAGTCGCTGCGTGGAGATCAGATGGTGCTGTTCACCAAGGCCCAGGAAACGGAGGACAAGATGCTCACCTCGATGGAGCGCCAGGCAGAAGTGTTCAAGCAGCAGATGGAGCGCCAGCAGCACCAGGATGAAGTGTGGGCGCTGCGCCATGAGGAAGCGTCGGCGCAGCGGCAGGATGAGCGACAAACTGCATTTAATAACAGTTTATTTGGTATAGTTTTTGTAAATACTGACACACGACACACAACGTTGCACTAAGGTGTGCATGCTGCTGAGAATATCCCTACACCTGGGACAGTTTATTTTATATTGTTATTACTGTTATGACTTTATTTTATATATAATGTTTACTGACATGTACAACTGACACTTTATTTACATTTAAAATTGTTCTATTTAATGTTATGTCTTGAGAGTGCAATAAAGAAAACCGACATGGCGATTAAGCTTATTTCTCCTGACACTTTATCTTTTGTGACCTGTGTAGCATCCTATACATCACATGTAAGTGATTATTCTGATACCATCATGTTTCATCGGTTATAAACTGGCAAAGCTTTATTTGTCATTTATTTATCATCAATGTTGCAACCTTGTGGGGGAATGGCAGGGGCACATACACAAATATGATAATTTATATAATTTTAAATATTATTTGACCTAAACTTTTAATTCCCCCCCATTTCACACAACACAACATGGAGTCCACTATGGGCCAAAACTAACATGTATGTTTGCATAGTGTTTATGGCAGACGGATGCAGTGGGTCTCAGGAAGATATATAATAAAGGTGGGTTTGCTGCTGAGACTCCCTACACCTGGGAGTTTATTTTATATTGTTATTACTGTTATTATATAGTACAACTGACACTTTATTTTATATTGACAATGTTTACTGACATGTACAACTGACACTTTAGTTACATTTAAAATATTTCTATTTAATGTTATGTCTTGAGAGTGCAATAAAGAAAACCGACATGGCGATTAAACAGATCCTGTATCAGTTTTTCTTCTTCTCTTGTTTTGTAGCGGGTTGCAAACAACTTTAAGGTGCTTACCGCCACCTACTGTACTTGTAATCTTCCCTCAGGGAAAAGTACTCCGGTGTGAACGCGATCTGTACTAAGTACCCTGGGGTTAAAAGCGCCAGGGCTCTTAGTGCCGGAACTAAGTACAGGAAAGTACTTGGTGTGAACGCGGGGCTCT
>NW_022987642.1:590319-685319 GCF_902827165.1 Trematomus bernacchii
TCTCCTCTCTATCTCCTCTATCTCCTTATCTCATCTTATCACTTATCTATCTACCTTATCTTATCTTAACAGGACCCTAAACGTTATAAACCCCCTCCCAAAGGAAGTGATCATCACTCTATGTTTTATTCCTCCTCAGGTATCGTCTCCCTGTGGACTCGGAGGGGCGCTGGTGGATCTATGGCCGACAGTTTGTAGTTCTCCCGAGTGTACGGACTACATTTCCCACCTGGAGGACTTTGCTCTGGACCTGCAGTTATCCGGCTGTCCCAACTCATTGTAACTGTACTTTTTAATTGAATACACGGGGAGATAACAAAGGATGAATGTTATTCGCTGACGATGTAAACAGATGTCTCCTTTAACACAGTGTGTCATCATGTCATGTGCCAATAAAGGTTACATAATCCAAAACATGTAACTGACTCGTCACTGGGAACATGGGGACTAAGTTGGAGCTGATCTGAGAACAGATTAAATTAATATTATATTAATATGTGTGGTGATTAAACGTGGTGGTAGGAAATTCCAGACTGACTGATCCCCTCTGGTAAGAAATGAAACAATAGAAGTTTAAACCAAAGTTTCTGTGTTATTTTTTTTAACATTGAACCTCTCCTGGAAATGTACAAAATCTGTACATTCCAGGACAGGTTCAATGTTAATCAATATCCTCCAATATGGACATGCTAAAACACTTGTTCCAGACGTTTAAAAACACTTTTCCCGGCCTTTCTTTAAAAATTGTCCTGGCTCAGAAAGTCTCTCCTCCACTTTGCAATGCCAGGAAAGGTGCTTGAATCCTGGGTAAAAGTGCTTAAAATGTCGTGGAAACTTGTTTGAAATGGGGGAGAAAAGTGTTGGTTCCATCAGGCAGGCCCTCAAGTAATTTCACAAGACTGTACCCAGAGAACAGACTGCCATCACAGCACTTTACAAGCCAGGAAAGGTGCTTCAATTCATGGGTAAACATTGTTTTTAAATAGTTGTATGTACAAATGATGTACATTTCCAGGAGTTTCAATGTTAACGATATCCTCCAAATGGACAGGCTCATATTGCTCCATATTTCCACAACTGCATTGACATTTGGAGCTGATATTTTGAACGGTGATATATAGGCCACCATATGATGTATTCGTGTGAATATTGAGACATTCGGACAATGTCAAATATTATAAACGTTGCATTGGATTACAACTTGGTATAGTGACAGGTGGTACCCGCTGTAGCACACCCACAAAGTTTGGGGGCCAGAAACACTTGTTTACCTGTTTTAAGTGTGTTTCGTCATAAATACACTTTTTTTTATTTTCCCAAGTACAGCAAAGATATTACACGGTCTTAGAGCTCCCCCTGCTGGAAAATGTGAATATCGCGTTTTATGTCACTTTCCAAAACTCTCCTGCCATGGCTGGAGAAATGGGGTCAATTTGTATTCAATCCGACCGTTAATATTCCAGGAGGAAGAGTACGTCAATGGCAGGGAGGAGTCAATGTTCATTTTGTCCAAAAAGCGGAGCATTCCCTTAGAAATACCCTACACGCCTCATCCCTCTCACAACCAATCAAACACATTCTCCTAAACATGCCGCTCTATTTTAGGGAGGTGCTAGTCCATGTAGGATTTTAAAAGTTAACAGTAGGTCCGGCAGTGGCTCAGTCAGTAGGGGCTTGGACTGTGAGCCGTAAGGTCGCCGGTTCAGGTCCCTGAACAGACCTAAATATGGAGTGTGGATTGCTACTTGGAGAGGTCCCAGTTCACCTCCTGGGCCCTGCCGTGGTGCCCTTGAGCAAGGCACCGGACAACCCCCCTCACTCCCATTGCTCCCCGGGTGCTGTACAATAGCTGCCCACTGCTCCTGGTACTAGACTCCTGGTACTAGACTCCTGGTCCTAGACTCCTGGTGCTAGACTCCTGGTACTAGACTCCTGGTGCTAGACTCCTGGTACTAGACTCCTGGTACTAGACTCCTGGTGCTAGACTCCTGGTACTAGACTCCTGGTACTAGGACTCCTGGTGCCTGACTCCTGGTGCTAGACTCCTGGTGCTAGACTCCTGGTACTAGACTCCTGGTACTAGACTCCTGGTGCTAGACTCCTGGTACTAGACTCTGGGCTAGACTCCTGGTACTAGGACTCTGGTGCTAGACCTCCTGGTGCTGAGACTCCTGTACTAGACTCCTGGTACTAGACTCCTGGTTGCTAGACTCCTGGTGCTAGACTCCTGGTCCCTAGACTCCTGGTGCTAGACTCCTGGATACTAGACTCCTGGTACTAGACTCCTGGTGCTAGACTCCTGGTACTAGACTCCTGGTACAGACTCCTGGTGCTAGACTCCTGTGCTAGACTCCTGGTACTAGACTCCTCTGGTACTAGACTCCCTGGGGCTAGAACTCCTGGTACTAGGACTTCCTGTGTACTAGACTCCTGGTGCTAGACTCCTGGTGCTGGACTCCTAGTACTAGACTCCTGGTACTAGACTCCTGGTGCTAGACTCCTGGTACTAGACTCCTGGTGCTAGACTCCTGGTGCTAGACTCCTGGTGCTAGACTCCTAGTACTAGACTCCTGGTGCTAGACTCCTGGTGCTAGACTCCTGGTGCTGGACTCCTAGTACTAGACTCCTGGTACTAGACTCCTGGTACTAGACTCCTGGTACTAGACTCCTGGTACTAGACTCCTGGTGCTAGACTCCTGGTGCTAGACTCCTGGTGCTAGACTCCTGGTACTAGACTCCTGGTACTAGACTCCTAGTACTAGACTCCTGGTGCTAGACTCCTGGTGCTAGACTCCTGGTACTAGACTCCTGGTTCTAGGATGGGTTAAATGCAGAGAACAAATGTCACTGTGTGCTGTTTACTCTGCATGTGTGACCATTAAAGAGGGTTTCATCCCTCCCATTATATTATATTCTAATTATAGACCTAAGATCATAAGATCATTTCCTGACAATGGTCAACCGTTCTGTCTGAATTTAGGCGTGAATTTAAACTGTTAAGTTACAGTGATATTATATATAATTAAATGAGACATATGAGACATTTCTACGATTAAAAGCACACATTCAGAGCTTCACCTCAGCAGGCCTTCAGCGCTGACTTCAGGTCAGTTCACGATGAAATCCTCTGAGGGACGGAGAGGAAACGCTCTGATGAACCGGAGCAGGAAGCGTTCTCCAGAGGAAACTCAGACGCTCTCTGGAGACGTCCTGCTCAGAGACGCTGGGAAATACAACGTTATACTAAAACCTCAATATCTTTTCACATTAAAATGTTTTGTATATTATTTATTTATGGGACAGAAACGCTCCGTGCTGAACACCTGACCTGAGATCAACTCTGACACATCTAGACTCCTAGTCCTAGACTCCTGGAACTAGACTCCTGGTGCTAGACTCCTGGTGCTAGACTCCTAGTCCTAGACTCCTGGAACTAGACTCCTGGTGCTAGACTCCTGGTGCTAGACTCCTGGTCCTAGACTCCTGGTCCTAGACTCCTGGTACTAGACTCCTGGTGCTAGACTCCTGGTGCTAGACTCCTGGTGCTAGACTCCTGGTACTAGACTCCTGGTACTAGACTCCTGGTCCTAGACTCCTGGTACTACGACTCCTGGTGCTAGGACTCCTGGTGCTAGACTCCTGGTGCTAGACTCCTGGTACTAGGACTCCTGGAACTAGACTCCTGGTGCTAGACTCCTAGTACTAGACTCCTGGTACTATCTCCTGGAGCTAGACTCCTGGTGCTAGACTCCTGGTGCTAGACTCCTGGTACTAGACTCCTGGTGCTAGACTCCTGGTACTAGACTCCTGGAACTAGACTCCTGGTGCTAGACTCCTGGTGCTAGACTCCTAGTCCTAGACTCCTGGTGCTAGACTCCTGGTGCTAGACTCCTGGTGCTAGACTCCTGGTGCTAGACTCCTGGAACTAGACTCCTGGTGCTAGACTCCTAGTACTAGACTCCTGGTACTATCTCCTGGAGCTAGACTCCTGGTGCTAGACTCCTGGTGCTAGACTCCTGGTACTAGACTCCTAGTCCTAGACTCCTGGAACTAGACTCCTAGTACTAGACTCCTGGTACTATCTCCTAGTACAAGACTCCTGGTACTAGACTCCTGGTACTATCTCCTGGAACTAGACTCCTGGTGCTAGACTCCTGGTACTAGACTCCTAGTCCTAGACTCCTGGAACTAGACTCCTAGTACTAGACTCCTGGTACTATCTCCTAGTACTAGACTCCTGGTACTAGACTCCTGGTACTAGACTCCTGGTACTAGACTCCTGGTACTAGACTCCTAGTACTAGACTCCTGGTACTAGACTCCTGGAGCTAGACTCCTGGTGCTAGACTCCTGGTGCTAGACTCCTGGTACTAGACTCCTAGTCCTAGACTCCTGGAGCTAGACTCCTGGTGCTAGACTCCTGGAACTAGACTCCTAGTACTAGACTCCTGGAGCTAGACTCCTGGTGCTAGACTCCTGGTACTAGACTCCTGGAACTAGACTCCTAGTACTAGACTCCTGGTACTAGACTCCTAGTACTAGACTCCTGGAACTAGACTCCTAGTCCTAAGCCGCGTTCACACCGGAGTACTTTCACCGTACTTTTCGCGTTTTAGTTCCGTGAGTCGCGTTCACACCAAAAATCGTACTTAATCTCGGGTACTTTTACCCCCATTTCTAGAGCCAACTCAGAGAGCGTACTTTTCTGTGGGTGAAAAGTTCTCCAAAAGTGCCCCAGTGCTGATTGGCTGGGCGAATTGCAAACCACGCCCGTACAACTCTGAAAATGTTGTGTAGAGCCGCCATTGTTTTTCCTCGCTACAAAAACACAACGCTCCGTGCGTTGTGTTTGTTTTTGAAAGCAGTTATGGCAAGGATCAAGAAATGATGAGGAGGTGTCGGCGCTTCTGGAGATCTACGCAGAGGACGCGACCCAGGGAATGCACTGAAGCCAGTTCAGTAGCTTTCACTCGACCTGGGAATGTGCACAGCCCCACGGCACACCGGCTAAAAATAAAGAAACTCGGGCAGGACTACAAACGGCGGATTCAGTGGCCAACGATGACGACCACGACGAAGGTAAAATCAACTACATGCACTGGGGTTTTAATCTGCACAATAATGGTCTCAGATGTACTTTTATTTGCTCAGTAGATCAAGCTAGCCATGCTAGCCATAATAGGCTAACACCGGCCCCGAGCACACAGTACACACACACTGTAACTTTGTCTTGAAAGAACGTTACGCATCGAACTGATGTTCACAATCATGTTTATTTCATAATATTCATCATATTTTATGTTTAACTTGCCTCAACAACATTAAACAAAGTTCAAGCATACATGAAGCACTCTTCAAAAAGGAACAATCCTCCGTGTTTGAACCTCTTAAATCGCTGCATAGCCGATTTATTTGGACTGGATTATCCCAGAGGGTCCAAACATTCTTTATAACACAGTTTCAGATTTGTGAAACCTTAATTCTATTTGTGAAAATACAAAAAACACATTCCTAGTATGTTTGTAAAACTACATGGCGATCTAAACAGATCTTGTATATTGCTTATTTTCCCCTCTTAGGAAAGCGGACACGGGATGCGAATTTCTTTGACACCGCCCAGGCGTTGGAGGACCGGCGTGCCGTGGTGAATGAGTCGCTGCGTGGAGATCAGATGGTGCTGTTCACCAAGGCCCAGGGAAACGGAGGACAAGATGCTCACCTCGATGGAGCGCCAGGCAGAAGTGTTCAAGCAGCAGATGGAGCGCCAGCAGCACCAGGATGAAGTGTGGGCGCTGCGCCATGAGGAAGCGTCGGCGCAGCGGCAGGATGAGCGACAAACTGCATTTAATAACAGTTTATTTGGTATAGTTTTTGTAAATACTGACACACGACACACAACGTTGCACTAAGGTGTGTATGCTGCTGCTGAGAATATCCCTACACCTGGGACAGTTTATTTTATATTGTTATTACTGTTATGACTATTTTATATATAATGTTTACTGACATGTACAACTGACACTTTATTTACATTTAAAATTGTTCTATTTAATGTTATGTCTTGAGAGTGCAATAAAGAAAACCGACATGGCGATTAAGCTTATTTCTCCTGACACTTTATCTTTTGTGACCTGTGTAGCATCCTATACATCACATGTAAGTGATTATTCTGATACCATCATGTTTCATCGGTTATAAACTGGCAAAGCTTTATTTGTCATTTATTTATCATCAATGTTGCAACCTTGTGGGGGAATGGCAGGGGCACATACACAAATATGATAATTTATATCATTTTAAATATTATTTGACCTAAACTTTTAATTCCCCCCCATTTCACACAACACAACATGGAGTCCACTATGGGCCAAAACTAACATGTATGTTTGCATAGTGTTTATGGCAGACGGATGCAGTGGGTCTCAGGAAGATATATAATAAAGGTGGGTTTGCTGCTGAGACTCCCTACAGCTGGGAGTTTATTTTATATTATTATTACTGTTATTATATAGTACAACTGACACTTTATTTTATATTGACAATGTTTACTGACATGTACAACTGACACTTTAGTTACATTTAAAATATTTCTATTTAATGTTATGTCTTGAGAGTGCAATAAAGAAAACCGACATGGCGATTAAACAGATCCTGTATCAGTTTTTCTTCTTCTCTTGTTTTGTAGCGGGTTGCAAACAACTTTAAGGTGCTTACCGCCACCTACTGTACTTGTAATCTTCCCTCAGGGAAAAGTACTCCGGTGTGAACGCGATCTGTACTAAGTACCCTGGGGTTAAAAGCGCCAGGGCTCTTAGTGCCGGAACTAAGTACAGGAAAGTACTTGGTGTGAACGCGGCTCTAGACTCCTGGAACTAGACTCCTAGTACTAGACTCCTGGTACTAGACTCCTGGAACTAGACTCCTAGTACTAGACTCCTGGTACTAGACTCCTGGTGCTAGACTCCTAGTACTAGACTCCTGGAACTAGACTCCTGGTACTATCTCCTAGTACTAGACTCCTGGTACTAGACTCCTGGAACTAGACTCCTGGTACTAGACTCCTGGAACTAGACTCCTGGAACTAGACTCCTAGTACTAGACTCCTGGTACTAGACTCCTAGTCCTAGACTCCTGGAGCTAGACTCCTGGTGCTAGACTCCTGGTACTCGACTCCTGGTGCTAGACTCCTAGTACTAGACTCCTGGAACTAGACTCCTGGAACTAGACTCCTAGTACTAGACTCCTGGAACTAGACTCCTGGTAGTAGACTCCTGGTACTAGACTCCTGGTGCTAGACTCCTGGTACTAGACTCCTGGTACTAGACTCCTGGTACTAGACTCCTTGTACTAGACTCCTGGTACTAGACTCCTGGCTCTAGACTCCTGGTAGTAGACTCCTGGTACTAGACTCCTAGTACCAGACTCCTGGTACTAGACTCCTAGTACTAGACTCCTGGTGCTAGACTCCTAGTGCTAGACTCCTGGTGCTAGACTCCTGGAACTAGACTCCTGGTAGTAGACTCCTGGTACTAGACTCCTGGTGCTAGACTCCTGGTACTAGACTCCTGGTACTAGACTCCTGGTACTAGACTCCTTGTACTAGACTCCTGGTACTAGACTCCTGGCTCTAGACTCCTGGCGCTAGAAGCCTGGAACTAGACTCCTGGTCCTAGACTCCTGGTACTAGACTCCTGGTACTAGACTCCTAGTACCAGACTCCTGGTACTAGACTCCTAGTACTAGACTCCTGGTGCTAGACTCCTAGTGCTAGACTCCTGGTGCTAGACTCCTGGAACTAGACTCCTGGTAGTAGACTCCTGGTACTAGACTCCTGGTGCTAGACTCCTGGTACTAGACTCCTGGTACTAGACTCCTGGTACTAGACTCCTGGCTCTAGACTCCTGGTACTAGACTCCTGGTACTAGACTCCTGGTGCTAGACTCCTGGTACTAGACTCCTGGCTCTAGACTCCTGGTGCTAGACTCCTGGTACTAGACTCCTGGTACTAGACTCCTGGTACTAGACTCCTGGTGCTAGACTCCTGGTACTAGACTCCTGGCTCTAGACTCCTGGCGCTAGACTCCTGGAACTAGACTCCTGGTCCTAGACTCCTGGTACTAGACTCCTAGTACTAGACTCCTGGTACTAGTACTAGACTCCTGGTACTAGACTCCTGGTGCTAGACTCCTGGTACTAGACTCCTGGTACTAGACTCCTGGTACTAGACTCCTGGTGCTAGACTCCTGGTACTAGACTCCTGGTGCTAGACTCCTGGTACTAGACTCCTGGTACTAGACTCCTGGTACTAGACTCCTGGTGCTAGACTCCTGGTACTAGACTCCTGGTACTAGACTCCTGGTGCTAGACTCCTGGTACTAGTACTAGACTCCTGGTGCTAGGCTCCTGGTACTAGACTCCTGGTACTAGACTCCTGGTACTAGACTCCTGGTGCTAGACTCCTGGTACTAGACTCCTGGTGCTAGACTCCTGGTGCTAGACTCCTGGTGCTAGACTCCTGGTACTAGACTCCTGGTGCTAGACTCCTGGTACTAGTACTAGACTCCTGGTGCTAGACTCCTGGTACTAGACTCCTGGTACTAGACTCCTGGTACTAGACTCCTGGTGCTAGTACTAGACTCCTGGTACTAGACTCCTAGTACTAGACTCCTGGAACTAGACTCCTGGTACTATCTCCTAGTACTAGACTCCTGGTACTAGACTCCTGGAACTAGACTCCTGGTACTAGACTCCTGGAACTAGACTCCTGGAACTAGACTCCTAGTACTAGACTCCTGGTACTAGACTCCTAGTCCTAGACTCCTGGAGCTAGACTCCTGGTGCTAGACTCCTGGTACTAGACTCCTGGTGCTAGACTCCTAGTACTAGACTCCTGGAACTAGACTCCTGGAACTAGACTCCTAGTACTAGACTCCTGGAACTAGACTCCTGGTAGTAGACTCCTGGTACTAGACTCCTGGTGCTAGACTCCTGGTACTAGACTCCTGGTACTAGACTCCTGGTACTAGACTCCTTGTACTAGACTCCTGGTACTAGACTCCTGGCTCTAGACTCCTGGTAGTAGACTCCTGGTACTAGACTCCTAGTACCAGACTCCTGGTACTAGACTCCTAGTACTAGACTCCTGGTGCTAGACTCCTAGTGCTAGACTCCTGGTGCTAGACTCCTGGAACTAGACTCCTGGTAGTAGACTCCTGGTACTAGACTCCTGGTGCTAGACTCCTGGTACTAGACTCCTGGTACTAGACTCCTGGTACTAGACTCCTTGTACTAGACTCCTGGTACTAGACTCCTGGCTCTAGACTCCTGGCGCTAGACTCCTGGAACTAGACTCCTGGTCCTAGACTCCTGGTACTAGACTCCTGGTACTAGACTCCTAGTACCAGACTCCTGGTACTAGACTCCTAGTACTAGACTCCTGGTGCTAGACTCCTAGTGCTAGACTCCTGGTGCTAGACTCCTGGAACTAGACTCCTGGTAGTAGACTCCTGGTACTAGACTCCTGGTGCTAGACTCCTGGTACTAGACTCCTGGTACTAGACTCCTGGTACTAGACTCCTTGTACTAGACTCCTGGTACTAGACTCCTGGCTCTAGACTCCTGGCGCTAGACTCCTGGAACTAGACTCCTGGTCCTAGACTCCTGGTACTAGACTCCTAGTACTAGACTCCTGGTACTAGTACTAGACTCCTGGTGCTAGACTCCTGGTACTAGACTCCTGGTACTAGACTCCTGGTACTAGACTCCTGGTGCTAGACTCCTGGTGCTAGACTCCTGGTACTAGACTCCTGGTACTAGACTCCTGGTACTAGACTCCTGGTGCTAGACTCCTGGTACTAGACTCCTGGTACTAGACTCCTGGTGCTAGACTCCTGGTACTAGACTCCTGGTGCTAGACTCCTGGTGCTAGACTCCTGGTGCTAGACTCCTGGTACTAGACTCCTGGTGCTAGACTCCTGGTACTAGTACTAGACTCCTGGTGCTAGACTCCTGGTACTAGACTCCTGGTGCTAGACTCCTGGTGCTAGACTCCTGGTGCTAGACTCCTGGTACTAGACTCCTGGTGCTAGACTCCTGGTACTAGACTCCTGGTACTAGGACTCCTGGTACTAGACTCCTGGTACTAGTACTAGAACTCCTGGTGCTAGGCTCCTGGTACTAGACTCCTGGTACTAGAACTCCTGGTACTAGACTCCTGGTGCTAGACTCCTGGTACTAGACTCCTGGTGCTAGACCTCCTGGTGCCTAGACTCACTGGTGCTAGACTCCTGTACTAGACTCCTGGTGCTAGACTCCTGGTACTAGTACTAGACTCCTGGTGCTAGACTCCTGGTACTAGACTCCTGGTGCTAGACTCCTGGTGCTAGACTCCTGGTGCTAGACTCCTGGTGCTAGACTCCTGGTGCTAGACTCCTGGTACTAGACTCCTGGTGCTAGACTCCTGGTACTAGTACTAGACTCCTGGTGCTAGGCTCCTGGTACTAGACTCCTGGTACTAGACTCCTGGTACTAGACTCCTGGTGCTAGACTCCTGGTACTAGACTCCTGGTGCTAGACTCCTGGTACTAGACTCCTGGTACTAGACTCCTGGTACTAGACTCCTGGTGCTAGTACTAGACTCCTGGTACTAGACTCCTGGTACTAGACTCCTGGTACTAGACTCCTGGTACTGGTACTAGACTCCTGGTACTAGACTCCTGGTGCTAGTACTAGACTCCTGGTTCTAGACTCCTGGTACTAGACTCCTGGTTCTAGGATGGGTTAAAAGCAGAGAACACATTTCACAGTGTGCTCTGCATGTGAGACCATTAAAGAGGGTTTCATCCCTCCCAATTCTATCTATCTCTATCTATTGAAGTCTTATGTGAATCGGGAGCCAATGCAATGAGGACAGGCGTGACGTGATCAAAGGTTCTGGTTCTGGTTCATATCCCGGCAGCGGTGTGTTTTGAACCAGTTGTAGTTTTGCGGTTGTTAATCTTCGAATCGTCCCTCTGAGTTTCATCCTCACACTGCTGTGTTTTATTATTTCATATACACGGAGAAAGGAGGACAGGAAGCACGTCTTGTTTTTCTACATCTGTTTAATGCCACTGACCTCAGATCAGTTTCCACAGGGTTATAGATTTACTACAAACAGCAGTGAGACGACATCTCCTTCTTCTTCTTCTTCTTCTGTACAACAGGAAGTAATCCTCAAACAGGAAGTTCAATCAGTGCTTTACATCCAAAACAAATCATTTCAAAACAAAATAAAATGACAGCGTAATATTAGCACTGGTGAGCTGCACGAACACGGATCATTTTACAATCAAAACACGTCAGAGTATTTAAAGATAAGGATGACTATATAAGGTCAATCTGGTATTTATATATAAATTAATGCTATATATTTATTTATCAAAGACGATGGATAAAACTCCTTTAAATGCTGCTGAGTTATTATTTAAAGGTTAATACATATTCGTTATATTACATTGTAGTAATGCACGGTGCCTTCAGGCGTCTTCTTATTGCTCTCGTTGATTTGAATTATATTTATATTAATTAAAACTGTCTTCTAAGTCACTTTGTATTTAAAAAAAGTATAATTTAAAAGCACATGGTTTCACTCCTCTTTGTGTTCAAACTCAGGTGACAGCAGCGTGAAGAGGATTTATATAAATACACATGTCTCAGAGCAGAACAGAGACGTTGTAATACACAGTGTTCACATCTTGCTGGGAATACTTACAAAACTAAAACACTCAAATTAAAGTTGAGGATAAAAAATGAAGCTTAAAAAACTGATTTCACTCTGAAATAAAACAGTGATGGTCCCTTTAATTAGTTTCATCAATATATATAATATCAGTCTCTCGTACTCAGAGGTGGGAAGTAACTCAGTCCATCAACATTACTTAAGTACACTTTAGAGGTACTTGTACTTTACTTGAGTATCTCCATTTTCTGCTACTGTGTACTTATACTCCTCGACAGTTCAGAGGTACATGGTGTACTTCTACTCCTCTACATTTCAGAGGTACATGGTGTACTTCTACTCCTCTACAGTTCAGAGGTACATGGTGTACTTATACTCCTCTACAGTTCAGAGGTACATGGTGTACTTCTACTCCACTACAGTTCAGAGGTACATGGTGTACTTCTACTCCTCTACAGTTCAGAGGTACATGGTGTACTTCTACTCCACTACAGTTCAGAGGTACATGGTGTACTTATACTCCTCTACAGTTCAGAGGTACATGGTGTACTTATACTCCTCTACAGTTCAGAGGTACATGGTGTACTTATACTCCTCTACAGTTCAGAGGTACATGGTGTACTTCTACTCCTCTACAGTTCAGAGGTACATGGTGTACTTTTCCTCCACTACATGTATTAATACCTTTAGTTACTTCACAGATGTGGATGAATGATGTGAAATATAATCAAGTGTTAAATCAGACTTTAGTTCCACCTGGAGTAAATCCACAAGCTACCCTGCAGTATACAAAGTCATTCAAACTAGCTGCACCTTTACCAGCTTTGAGAACACTTTCATGATCAATCATTATAAAACATATCATATATATTATTCTGAAATGGACCAATCTGCACAACGACTACTTTTACTGTCCCTAAAGTACCAGATCTGAGTACTTCCTCCACCTCTGTTCATACTGTAATGCCTCAGCGTCAGTAGAGCTGAACGTCACTGAGAACAGATAAAACACTATATACTGTATATATATATTAAATACTAATAATTCTCTGTGTGATTCGAAGCACACATTACATGTTAGTTCCTCAGAGATCCTCCTGCAGACTTCAGGACACACGGTTCCTTCAGTTCAGCTTAAAGTAATTTCAATATCTTCTCATTTTCACAACAACTGGTTTCGCTTTGTCATCACTGTTTTTGTTTAGTATTTATTAATGAAACTCCAAAGAAAACGCTCTATTTAACAGTTTTTCTGTCGGTGCTCTTATTGTGAAGTCAACAGGAAATGAAAGTGAACCATGCCACAATAAATATCACAGTTATTATTATTAATATTATTATATATACCGTTAATAATATAATGCATGTAAAAATCATTCAAAAATGAATATAGTATTACAATTTTTGAAAAAGAAAAAGAAATCCTAAGAGATAGCTTAACCCTCATGGACAGGTAACTGCAAGCTAGCTAGCATCATGAGCTACATTGGCATTAGCTTAACCCTCATGGACAGGTAACGGCAAGCTAGCTAGCATCATGAGCTACATTGGCATTAGCTTAACCCTCATGGACAGGTAACGGCAAGCTAGCTAGCATCATGAGCTACATTGGCATTAGCTTAACCCTCATGGACAGGTAACGGCAAGCTAGCTAGCATCATGAGCTACATTGGCATTAGCTTAACCCTCATGGACAGGTAACGGCAAGCTAGCTAGCATCATGAGCTACATTGGCATTACAGTACAGTTTGAACACAGACGCTAGCCTGTGCTCAATTATAGGAAATATACATATTATTAATGTGGTTTTATTTTAATTTAGCTTTAATCTTTGACATGTTTAGAAACACTGTAATCTGTAGTCCAGCTGAAGGACTACAGATAGCTTTAGCTGGTAGAGTAGCATTAGCATTAGCTGAGGTTTAATCATAGAAAATACAACTGGATCTGGATTTCCTGATTTACTTTAGCTTGCTTATTAGTGTTAGCTGCTATCTTAGCATTGGTGTTTCTCCTACAACAAAACTGTCCTTCAGAAATGGAAAACAAACAGCTAGCTTGTTAGCGTTCGCTGAGCTTCAGTTGATGACAAGCTTTTGGGATATTTCTTGAAAGTATTGAGCGTTTCTTTCTCCCATTCTAACTTAAGACGTCATGATGCTAACACTAAGAGCATCAGCAGGACGCTCAGAGCTCTGCAGGCTTTCACAGACAGGAAGTAAAGATGGTGAAAGGGTTCTTGTTCTCAGTGATGCTCGGGTGTCTTCATCAACAGGTGTACTTCTATTTCACACACAACCTTTTTTAATATCTCTACACACTTTATTTAAAGAGACGCCAGCTGCACTTCTCAAAACCCCCTTATCTCCGGAGGAGTCAGGAGGTTTTCACTGGACGTCAGTGGAGGCGGAGCAATGACTACATTTCCCATCATGCCCTGGGGCGGTCAGGGGGCGGTGGGCCGGGCTTCTGGTTCAGGGAGTATTCTCATAATAACTATTACATTAAATGAAAGATTCCTGGCAGTGGTATCATAACAAATAAAACAATAACATCTACAATAATAATAAATTAAAATTTTCAAAATAAAAGGTTCAACATTTCAAAATAAAAGTAATAAGAAGTATGAAGGATATATAAATAAGTGTTACTGATTTCACACTTTATATATTTTTATATTCGTGTTTTCGGTTCTGATTTTTAGTAAAAAACGTGTTTCTCATTAAATCATAAATAATAAGTTCTTCTGTGAATTTCATATAAATTAAAATAAGCAAATATTTACAACTTTTCCTTAAATATTGATAATTATAATGTAGTAAACGTTAGCATTAATAAGCAATATAACACTTAATAAATTGTTTATAACACAACAGATAAAAGGACTTAACAGCATTTATTATCAGTGGATTTGACAATAATTATAACTTGTCATTAAAGTGAAGAAGAATCTTTTTTTTTTCTTGATATAGTTAACAATAAAAATGCGCTGATATCTGCGGAAAGAGTGTGTTATAAACTATTTATTATTTTATAATTATTTAAATGCTAAATAGGGGTTTTAAAAAGGGGGGGGGGGGGGCAAGCGGGAGAAAGCTTGTGAAATAGAAAGTGATTTAGTTAACGTTGGGAATGCAGAGGGGACGTTTCAGGGCGATATCTAGTTCATATTTCACCCTATTCACCTGCGTCTTATTTTGAAATTCCACTCCAATCCATATTGTGATCAGTTGTTCACGGCCCTCAGTTTAAAGACTACGCTACCCATGATCCTCGGGGTTTGGTTCAATGCTGCAGGTCAGAGAAACTACTTCCTGTCCCAGAGGCGTGGCCCACCGGTTGCCCCCGGGTCGATCAATAACCCACTGACCGGGATCGGGACCCCGATCGATCGGCAGGTGAGAGAGAGGCGCTGGACGCTCAGGAGCTCGAGGTACCGGCAGGAATAATAAAAAAATAAAAAGGAATCGGGAGGATCGATGTGACGCACAGGAAACTGGACAACATCCAATAAATCTACCAAAATAAAAGCCATTGGAAAAACTGTTCTTTCAAAATAAAAGACATCCTCTGGTTGGAGGACGGCTGACGGCTACAAGCGGAGAAAAGGCGAGTTTGTGTGTGTTTGGGATGACAGATGGTGTGTGTGTGTGTGTGTGTGTGTGTGTGTGTGTGTGTCCAAAAGTCCTGATGCTATCGTTCTCTACTTCCTGTCTCAGAGGATGCTCAGTCTGTCTTTCTGTGTGTGTATGGGTTTGTGTGTGTGTGTGTGTGTGTGTGTGTGTGTGTGTCCTCTCTCAGACCACGGTGCTGACGGAGGGATCCGATAGGTTGAGCTGGCCGGTGATGTCAGTCGGGTACGGCTGCAGAGACAAAAACAGAAAAACACACGTTAGTTATTCACACCTCGACACACACACACACACACACACACACACACACACACACACACACACACACACACACACACACACACACACACACACACACACACACACACACACACACACACACACACACACACACACACACACAGGTTCGGCCTGAGATCAAAGTTTCACTGAACATATTGTTTAATTTTTAACACAATCTTTACTCTTGAAAATAACAACTTAAGTAGATGAATTCTACTACTAATAATATTATTATTATTTTTTCATATAATTATTATTACTGTTATTATTATTTATTTATTATAATATTAATAATGATAGTAAAATACATTTTTTTGTTCACATTATTTAATATTAAAACTCTGCTTTTGGGTAAATTATTTATATTCAATCTTAATAAAGTACTTAAAAAATAACAAAGCAAATATAATTTATTTTGGGAGAAATACACATAGCTAGAAACCTACGAGAGGAAGCACACTGTGAAATATAACAGAGACCCTTGCTCTGCTCTGAAGCTGGACAGGAAGCTGTATTTTCAGAATAAAGGTCAGTCGTGCTTGCAGAGGAGGACAGAGGCAGTGTGTGTAGCATGAACACCATTCAAATCCAGCCAGAGAGAAACAGTCGTAAGATACAAAGAGACGGTCACAGAGAGACACCAGATACCCCCCCCACCCTAAAGATAATATGTACGACAATCGAAACACAGGGATTTTAGCGTCTGTAGACCCTTTACGTGCACTGAAACCCTGAAGATTACTATTTTAAATAAAGAACATATCAGTGTAGTTCATGCCACGAGATAATTCCATTCTCGTTGTCGACTGTCGTGCATATGTTGCCCCTTCACAATAAAACAACATCTGGACGGAGAGGGGACGCAACATGTCCGTCTGCTGTGGATTTCAAAAGACAGAAGAGACAGAAACAGAAGACACATTTCATCAACCCTTTGAAAGCCTTTATTCTGAAGGCAGGCTGAAAGCAGAGACACGTTTATTATCCGGAGACATCGGCGAGGACGAGACACTGAAAACAAGACGAGTTAGAGAGGACAGGAAACAACGCTCTGCGCGAAGACCCGCGAGGATTAAAAGACTCTGAGGACGACCATCACCAGAGAGAGGGGGGGAGGAAGGGACAGACAGGGGGACAGACAGGACGAAGACTAACAAAGGACAGACAGGACGAAGACTAACAAAGGACAGACAGGACAAAGACTAACAAAGGACAGACGGGACAAAGAGAAAATGTGAGGACTGAAGGATAGACACTACAAGAGGACAGACATGACAACAAGACTAACACAGGATAGACATGACGTTAGGACAGAGAGGACAGACAGGACCAAGACAAACAGAGGACAAACCACACACTCTTCATTTCTCCTTTGCAAGAGGACGACTCAAAGTGGACAAAAAAGACCTCTGATCATACCTAATACTGTCTGTCTGTCTGTCTGTCTGTCTGTCTGTCTGTCTGTCTGTCTGTCTGTCTGTCTGTCTGTCTGTCTGTCTGTCTGTCTGTCTGTCTGTCTGTCTGTCTGTCTGTCTGTCTGTAGATACTGAGTCTGGAGGTGAGGATGAGGAGAGAGGAAGGGTGGGCTGGGTATTTTCAAAATAAAAGACACCAGTGGACTGCACCCGCACTGCGAGGGGGACCCAAGTTCCCATCAGCAGAAACACGTGGGTTTGCTATCCTGGCTCCAACATGGAGGAATGAGCTCCCCATTGACATCAGGACAGCAGAAAGCTTACACATCTTCTTCAGACTGAAGACTCATCTCTTTCCACTCCACTTCGAGCCATAGAATCACTAACAAAGCACTTATATACTAACAAAGCACTTATATACTAACAAAGCACTTATATACTAACAAAGCACTTATATACTAACAAAGGACTGGCTTATCTAAAGCCAGTTGAGTAGCACTTGAAATGTTTTGGCTCTATGAAACCTGATGTACTTATATGATTCTGTTTTCTTCTAGTTTGTATCTTGTTGGTCGAATGCACTTATTGTAAGTCGCTTTGGATAAAAGCCTCAGCTAAATGCGATGTAAATGTATATGTGTAATAATACAGGTATCAAAATGATGACGAGATAACTTCATACTAATACCGATTAGTTAAACCATGAAGTAATGCTTCGGCAAATCTGTTGGATCGATCAGGCTAGGCTAACATGTAGCTGTACCGTCCACACTCACAATAACATCACACTGACAGTCTGTTGTTTGTACATATAAACGCTGGTCTTTACCCAGTTTCTGGACAGATATGAGGTACTGTGTGCTAACAGCTAACAGCTAACAGCTACTGTTTGGTTTTCTGATTCAAACCTGTCAGTGACGACGGGCTGAGATCCTCATTGCTGATTGGCTTTCGCAAGACAGCGTCGCGCAAATTGAGAAAATGTAACTCTTGCAAAAGAAGCGGGGGGAAATTGACTTTGCGTCCAGTATGAGCGCACCATAACACCCCTCAGTTGAGGTCAACATCCTAACTATAAACAGCGAGGGTTGTTCCGTGCTTCCCCCCCTGAGGTGCCGGTGGTTTTCCAGGACTGCTTTGGAGCTGACCAAGGGTCCATGGCTTCTCCGAACTCCCCTCACGCTGCTTTGCCTCGGCCACGGCTTCCCCTCAGGCTGTCAGTACCTTGCCAGTCTTAAGTCATTTTAAAATTCTCTTTTGCTCAATATATTTCCAAGGAACCTTTGAGGTCATCTCTGGTAAACACAAGATTTAAGTTTGAGCTTTAGCATTCTGCTACTTGAATCAACAGCTTAGAGTACGGGTACCCAGCCCTGAAGGGAGAGGAGACATGACGGCGAATGACCAACGCAAAGATTGGTTTGGATGGAAAAGAACTGAAGAGAGAAAATAAAGAAGACGGACAAAAAGGATGAGCAAAGACACACATATGAGAGGTAAGAGGGGCAGGACGGAGGACAGGAAGTGGTCTTCGTCTCCTTACCGTGGCGTCCCCGGAGGCAACACGGCGTTTGAGGTCGGAGGTCGCAGTGATGGACCTAAAAGAGGTTTGGGACTCGGCCTCTGCTCTACTTTTCCTATCCTAAAATAAACAATACGATAGGTGCACACACACATTAACACAGCTACACTCACACGTAGTATAGTGATTAGGATATGCACTAATTTAATACTTACTATTAACAACAATTAACGCCCATCAAGGGACTCGTGTTGGAAATAGCTTGCTGCAGGAATGACTTGTTAAACCCTAAATCGACTGAGCAGTTTGGTGCTTCCTGTCCCCTCCACTAAAAGTCAATGGTTCTCTGAATGTGTTTTTGGTTGTTATCCTGAAATAAGGTCTGTGGTTAAAACAGGCTGAAGAGATTTAAACGTTTTGTTCTACCACATAAAATACTTCAGTAAATACCCCACTGGTTGCTAACAAGTTTCTAAATGAGACGACTAAACTTAATCACGCCCAAGATTAGCCGCCTTTAGCTTAGCGGTGGTGACGTGAAGTCATGTGACCGTGCTGTAGTTCCTTTATAGCCCAACATTAGCCGCCTTTAGCTTAGCGGTGGTAACGTGAAGTCATGTGACCGTGCTGTAGTTCCTTTATAGCCTAACATTAGCCACCTTTAGCTTAGCGGTGGTGACGTGAAGTCATGTGACCGTGCTGTAGTTCCTTTATAGCCCAACATTAGCCACCTTTAGCTTAGCGGTGGTGACGTGAAGTCATGTGACCGTGCTGTAGTTCCTTTATAGCCCAACATTAGCCACCTTTAGCTTAGCGGTGGTGACGTGAAGTCATGTGACTGTGCTATACTGTAGTTCCTTTATAGCCCAACATTAGCCGCCTTTAGCTTAGCGGTGGTGACGTGAAGTCATGTGACCGTGCTGTAGTTCCTTTATAGCCCAACATTAGCCGCCTTTAGCTTAGCGGTGGTGACGTGAAGTCATGTGACCGTGCTGTAGTTCCTTTATAGCCCAACATTAGCCGCCTTTAGCTTAGCGGTGGTGACGTGAAGTCATGTGACCGTGCTGTAGTTCCTTTATAGCCCAACATTAGCCTCCTTTAGCTTAGCGGTGGTGACGTGAAGTCATGTGACTGTGCTATACTGTAGTTCCTTTATAGCCCAACATTAGCCGCCTTTAGCTTAGCGGTGGTGACGTGAAGTCATGTGACCGTGCTGTAGTTCCTTTATAGCCCAACATTAGCCGCCTTTAGCTTAGCGGTGGTAACGTGAAGTCATGTGACCGTGCTGTAGTTCCTTTATAGCCTAACATTAGCCACCTTTAGCTTAGCGGTGGTGACGTGAAGTCATGTGACCGTGCTGTAGTTCCTTTATAGCCCAACATTAGCCACCTTTAGCTTAGCGGTGGTGACGTGAAGTCATGTGACCGTGCTGTAGTTCCTTTATAGCCCAACATTAGCCACCTTTAGCTTAGCGGTGGTGACGTGAAGTCATGTGACTGTGCTATACTGTAGTTCCTTTATAGCCCAACATTAGCCGCCTTTAGCTTAGCGGTGGTGACGTGAAGTCATGTGACCGTGCTGTAGTTCCTTTATAGCCCAACATTAGCCGCCTTTAGCTTAGCGGTGGTGACGTGAAGTCATGTGACCGTGCTGTAGTTCCTTTATAGCCCAACATTAGCCGCCTTTAGCTTAGCGGTGGTGACGTGAAGTCATGTGACCGTGCTGTAGTTCCTTTATAGCCCAACATTAGCCTCCTTTAGCTTAGCGGTGGTGACGTGAAGTCATGTGACCGTGCTGTAGTTCCTTTATAGCCCAACATTAGCCTCCTTTAGCTTAGCGGTGGTGACGTGGAGTCATGTGACTGTGCTATACTGTAGTTCCTTTATAGCCCAACATTAGCCTCCTTTAGCTTAGCGGTGGTGACGTGAAGTCATGTGACTGTGCTATACTGTAGTTCCTTTATAGCCCAACATTAGCCGCCTTTAGCTTAGCGGTGGTGACGTGAGGTCATGTGACCATGCTGTAGTTCCTTTATAGCCTAACGTTAGCTTTTTACTAAGTGGTGTTAATATGTGGAGATGATCCAGCTGAACTAAACGTTTTTTTGAGAGATTATTTCTGACCAAATCTAAAACCCCATTGGCTTCTTGTGGAGGGAACCAGGGAGATGCTGCCTTCAGGGTCCTACACAGAAAACATTCCTGCAGCTCTCTATTGAGCTTTAGTTGTATACAGGACCTGCTTCTGCAACTACAACAAACTGGTTCCTGTTTCAGATGAGATGATGTTTCAGTAAAAACAGCTTCACTCTGTTTTACCGCCAAGAGCCACGAACAAACAACACGGGGCAGAAACACAAAGTACAGGAAGCCGGGGGGGGGGGGGGGGGGGGGGGGGTCCTGAATGAAGCAGGTAGTAAAGAAACCTCACCTGGTGTGTGTTGGTTGAACAGGAAACAGAGGGAGAGGGGGGGGGGGGGGGAGCACATGTATGATGGTGTTTTACCTTTCACATTTTATAAAGACATCACTAGTTTGACCTCTGACCCGTCACAGTGAAGGGCATCACATCTAACACACTTTATTATTAAATGTAAAATATAAGGTTATCTTAACAAACATTTCTATATCGTCAAATCCCATGTTGTGTTTGGTTTTAATCTGCTGTGTTTTCCTGCAAAGTGCTTTTTAATAGACTTTATTCGTTTTTAGTAGACAGTACTGTTGGCGAAAGCTACACATGGGACTTGAGGAAAAGAAGAACGATAGTGAATACTTTAAATGTTTAATAATACCCAGCCCTGTAACATATTCAGTTTGAAATGGAAATCAGAATCAATAAAACACATCGAGGATGAATAAAGAGTTTCATCAGCCTGTTTTCCAGCAGAGATAAAAAGCATGTTTCTAGATATTGATAAAACATTAGAGCCACAGAGCAGAGGAAGACTTTGATCATTGACATGGATAATAATAAACACCATGAACGCCGCCCTGCAGGTAATACTGCTGATCCTAACTGTGAACTGTCTACTTACACAACACACCATCAAACCTGTCCTCAATTATAATGCTGCAGCATGAAAAACCACCTCCAGAATACCAATAAAATGCCATCTTAACTGTCCAGAAATACCACCTTAACCCTACAAATACCACCTTAACCCTTAACCCTACAAAATACCACCTTAACCCTACAAAATACCACCTTAACCCTACAAATACCACCTTAACCCTACAAAATACCACCTTAACCCTACAAATACCACCTTAACCCTACAAAATACCACCTTAACCCTACAAATACCACCTTAACCCTACAAATACCACCTTAACCCTACAAAATACCACCTTAACCCTACAAATACCACCTTAACCCTACAAAATACCACCTTAACCCTACAAAATACCACCTTAACCCTACACTACGGATTATCAAAGACCCCCATCACCCCAGCCACAAACTGTTCTTTCTGTTGCCGTCTGGCAGACGTTACCGCAGCATCCGGGCAAGGACAAGAAGATTCGGAGACAGTTTCTTCCCGCGGGCAGTGAGACTGTTAAAAAATTGAACTGTTGAAACAACTTCAAACATTCAACTGCTACTCAGTAGTATGTATCTAATACCTAATATATATATATCATTCCAATAACTTGTATATAGACTCATACTGCACTATTCCACATCATAACTTTATTTCATTTTTATAACTATTATTATTTTTGTATTGCTCTTGCTCTTATTGTTATTATGTTATGTTATTATGTTGCATTGTTGGAGAAGCCTGTGACATAAGATTTTCAACTGCATAATTACTCTGTAGCTATGTCAGATTGACAATAAAGAACCTTGAACCTTGAACCTTGAACAAATACCACCTTAACCCTATTTAATACCATCTTAACCTGACAAAATACCACCTTAAATCTATAAAATACCACCTTAACCCTATAAAATACTACCTTAACCCCATAGAAAGGCCACCTAACTCCTCAAAAATACCAGCTTAACCAAATACAATCCCTAACCCAATAAAATACCTCCTTACACCTTCAAAATAAGTAATTTTAACACCTTAAATCTCCAAAATACAGCCTCGACCAAATAAAATACCACCTCACCCCCCAAAAATATCACCTTATCCTAAAAATATCCTCCTCTACCCTCCAAAACACCACCGTACCCTCCAAAACACCACCGAAACCCAGAGTACAATATCACTGCTCAACAAAACGACCCATGATATGTTTCTGGTTGTGAATGAATGTGTTCTTCTGTCAGAGAGCTGTGGAGAATCTGCCTGAACATTTGGTTTGAAACGTCTTAAATCTCCTCTCCCAGAGCTGCTGCTCGGATTTAATCCTGCTCCGCTAACGCTTGGCTTTGAGACGCAAGCTGTTTGAAGTGCTAATCATCCTGCTGCGGCTAGCTGCTAGCCTTTAGCATCTACTGTTTGAAATGCTAATCCAGGAGAGGAAGAAGAGACGGTTATGAAAGAGGCTGCAGCACATCTCAGAGAGCAGCTCTGCAGATTATCATAACCAGATGAAGGGCTTTCCTGTCTTTCATTCGGTAGCTATGCGATTCCTTTTCGTCCAATTAAGAAGATATTATTAAGGGTTTCATACGTTAGAAACAAATCACTGAAGGGAATAAAACATTACATTTACAAAACAATGAAGATATCTTTTTATATTATGAGATATATTCCCCAATAACTAAAGATGTTTCTTATTATAATTGAAGACCTGACAAACTTCTGTTTCAGTTTAGTGTTGTACGTTCTTTCTCCCCTAATAAATGCAGCTTGTTAACACATTAAGTAAAGAAAGAAAGAAGATATTCAGATATAATAATAATAATAAATTATATTTATAAAGCGCCTTTCAAGGGACCCAAGGTCGCTGTACATGGTGGACAAACAAAACAAACAAACAATCAAAGGGCAAACAAAAAAATAAAGGAAGCCGGGGGACCAAGAAAGGGCTCGGGTCCGAAGGCCAGGTGAACAGGTGTGTTTTTATGATGATTTGAAGATGTCCAGGGAGGCAGCGTTACGGATCTCGGCAGGAAGTGCATTCCAGAGGGTGGGGGCCGCAACACTGAGCGTCCTGTCACCAACAGTTCGGAGGCGAGAGCGGGGGATGGGGAGCAGGCCCGTGTCGGAGGACCGCAGACTCCGAGTAGGGGGTGTAGGGATGGAGGAGGTCCGATAAGTACTGGGGGGCGAGGGTATGGAGGGACTTGTACGTGAGGAGGAGTGTTTTGTAGTGAATCCGGGACTTGACCGGCAGCCAGTGGAGGTGGATGAGGGTGGGGGTGATGAGGGTGGGGGTGATGTGTTGCCATGGCTTAGTGCGGGTGAGAAGCCTGGCGGCAGAGCTCTGGACGTATTATATATATTTAAGACATGAAGCTGAGGGGTGAGTCTGGACAGTTTCCCTGTTTCCCTTTTTAGCATGAGGACTACAGACCACCTGCTGGTTTCACCAACAGCTGAGAACACAAATCTAAGGTTTTCTAGGGAAATAAAAAACACACAGTTCCGTAAAATAACAGAAACAAAAAAACAGAAACAATGTAAAAACATACGATGTACTAGTTTCAACGATAGCTTCCGGGGCAGCGAGAGTTGCGTCCCTCACAACAACCTTCTTATTATACATCACTGACAACGACCCCCTAATTGTCGTGAAACACCAAGACCGTAAGTACTGTTTGACGATAACTTTATCGATCCTAAACATCCACTGGACGTAGATTCAAGTAACTCAATTATACACTTCTCGCTAGAAACGTAATAAAAAAGAATTATAATGGCGAAACTATCCTACAATTTACCTTTTTCCACTAAAAATAGGTCGGGTGTCCGCCCTGTTTTTTTTTTTTCACGCCTGGAAAGTTGAGGATCACGTGACATGGACACTGGCCCTTAGACTGGAGCCACACGAGGACGATAACGCAAACGGACCGCAATCGTTATCAAAAAAGTCTTCACGCAACAGGCACCACAAACGTGAGACCGCTCGAAAGCGCTGGAGACGCTGTAGTACATATGCCAGGCCTGTAAGTGGCGCTGTACTCCTACCACAAAAGCAGCGAAGAAGACTTCCCGCGCATGGTTGCCATGGTTACCCTTCTGTTTATTCTCCGCGGTGGACGCTCTGGCTCTTTTTCTCCCTCCCCGAGGCAAGCGTTTGCTCCTGCTATAGATCTCTCCGGTTAGTCCACCAGCAGATGACAAACCCCCACCTCTCCGCCTCTTCCAAGGGACGAGGGGACCGTGCGGCAGAGTTTCAGTTAGATTGTTTTCCGCCGGTCAACATGTCCGTTAAAGTTTAAATCTTCCGGACAAAATTAGAAAAGTGCTGGTCAGAGGTCTTCTTTGTTATTTATTGAGCTTTAAAACAAATTGATAACAACTCTATATAATAATATAAGAATAAAAAACGGAGCCTCTCTGTTCCTCCCCCTCTCCTGACAGCCCAGCTGATCTCTGAGCAGGAGAGGCGGGGAGAGGCGGGGCTATTGCATCATCGTTATCAGGACATGATCGTATAGGCGTAAACACGGAGCCGTTTGCCCCCCAGAGCGTTGCGTCTGCAGATCTACCCACCTTGGGACCCGTTATCGTTTTCTGCGTTTCCGTGTCGGCCTCGTGTGGCCGAACCGTCTATCTGATAGAGAACTGTAGCAGATACGACCGTTATTGTCCTCGTGCGGCCGGGGCCTTAGATTTCAATAGGAAAATAAAACGTGACCCTGTTAGAGGCGTTTTTGTGAAACTGTTACGTCCTGCCTTGTGGACCAACGTAGCTATTATACGTTTTTGTATGAGACTGGGTTGGATAGTCTCTGTGGTCTCTGTGGTCTCTGTGGTCTCTGTGGTCTCTGTGGTCTCTGTGGTCTCTGTGGTCTCTGTGGTGCGTTCAGGTGAATCAGGGCCTTTAGGAGGACCAGGTATTCTGCAGTTGGTGACTGCTACAGATATTTCTATTGAATATAATCCCATGTTAGACACAGGATGGGGCTTCATCTCTCTTTTTCTCTCACAGCTGTATGAAAGGTTTACTGTTATTCCCATCACATCTGTCTGGTGGATGCTGGAGATGTTCTATAGTCAATTATTACTGATGTTATTGATGCTAGAGGACGTCACACTGTGTGTTGACTCTACTCTCAGGTCTCTCTCAGAACAGTAAACTGTGATTGGATCTTTAAAGAGACTCAAGGTTACCTGAGGTTTCACAGACGAGCAGACGAAGCCCTCCGACCGTCCTCTGAACACATATTGTGTTTCTGTTTTCAAATGTAACAGTCAAGCATCAGAGGAAGAGGGGCGTCTTCATCTGTTCTGCAGACTGATTTCATGTGGCTGCAGTTCACTGTGCAGCTGGAACACAAACAGGTTCCTGCGTGTCTAATGCACCACCTTAACTGTTCAACATCTATATGAACCCTCCAAAACAACACCTTAAACATCCAAAATACCACATTAACCCCCAAAGAAACCACCATAACCCACCCAAGAAAATACAACATTGCACTGCCCAAAATGCCCCCTGAAACCACCAAATACTATCTTTAACAGAGACTTCCTCAAACCATCAAAATACAAACTGAAACCACCAAATACTATCTTTAACATCCAGAATATTACCTTAAACCATCAAAATACCTCCAGACACCCAATATTAAATCCAGTCAATGCAAAATGTATTTCATTTTTAATATATATTCTTGGGTTTTGTATTCCAGTGTGTTTTTTTAGTACTTGTGTTGTGTACAGCACTGTGTGTATAGCAGTGTGTACAGCAGTGTGTGTATAGCAGTGTGTGTACAGCACTGTGTGTATAGCAGTGTGTGTGTACAGCAGTGTGTGTGTACAGCAGTGTGTGTGTACAGCAGTGTGTACAGAAGTGTGTACAGCAGTGTGTACAGCAGTGTGTGTGTACAGCAGTGTGTGTGTACAGCAGTGTGTGTGTACAGCAGTGTGTGTGTACAGCAGTGTGTACAGCAGTGTGTGTGTACAGCAGTGTGTACAGCAGTGTGTGTGTACAGCAGTGTGTACAGCAGTGTGTACAGCAGTGTGTGTGTACAGCAGTGTGTACAGCAGTGTGTGTGTACAGCAGTGTGTACAGCAGTGTGTGTGTACAGCAGTGTGTACAGAAGTGTGTACAGCAGTGTGTACAGCAGTGTGTACAGCAGTGTGTGTGTACAGCAGTGTGTGTGTACAGCAGTGTGTGTGTACAGCAGTGTGTGTGTACAGCAGTGTGTGTACAGCAGTGTGTACAGCAGTGTGTGTGTACAGCAGTGTGTACAGCAGTGTGTACAGCAGTGTGTGTGTACAGCAGTGTGTACAGCAGTGTGTACAGCAGTGTGTGTGTACAGCAGTGTGTACAGCAGTGTGTGTGTACAGCAGTGTGTGTGTACAGCAGTGTGTGTGTACAGCAGTGTGTACAGCAGTGTGTGTGTACAGCAGTGTGTGTGTACAGCAGTGTGTACAGCAGTGTGTGTCCTCGGGGTGTTTTGGACGTGTATGAATATTTAATGTAAACACATGTAGATGTATTTAGAGTATGTAGAGATGTATTTCTGCTTCCTGTCTGTTGCTGCAGATCATAGAGGCTCATATGTCACATGAATAATTCACATTATAATAACACATGTTATGTCATGCATGTGTTATTTACACTCACAGGTCATATGTTCAGTGTATCATATGCATACTTGCCAACCTTGAGGCCTCAGAAATTGGGAGCATTTCCAAAACCACCGCGCGGGGGGGGGGGGGGTGCTAGTGGATCGCCGGAGCTGTATTAGATTAACATTAACATGCTTATTGTAGTTGTAAGTGCACTGCCTTGCGGCCTGAAGCACCACGGAGTGAGCAGAGGGTAGAATAGTCAATTCTTGTTCTGTTTGCTGTGACTATCTTCCTCACCCTCTCAGACTTTCAGTTGCGCACGCTACGCTACCATGGAAACCAAACAATGGTGTAGCTGTATTAAAGTCCGAGTGGAAACAGTCCTGAGTATTTCTGATTTTGTCAGAAATCGGGAGAAATGCGGGAGAAATATGACCCCGGGAGGAAACCGGGAGAGGGCAATGAAATCGGGAGTCTCCCGCGAAAATCGGGAGGGTTGGCAAGTATGATCATATGTTCAGTGTATCATATGTTCAGTGTATCATATGTTCAGTGTACCTGATGTTCAGTGTATCATATGTTCAGTGTATCATATGTTCAGTGTACCTGATGTTCAGTGTATCATATGTTCAGTGTATCATATGTTCAGTGTACCTGATGTTCAGTGTATCATATGTTCAGTGTACCTGATGTTCAGTGTACCTGATGTTCAGTGTACCTGATGTTCAGTGTACCATATGTTCAGTGTACCTGATGTTCAGTGTATCATATGTTCAGTGTACCCGATGTTCAGTGTATCATATGTTCAGTGTATCATATGTTCAGTGTACCTGATGTTCAGTGTATCATATGTTCAGTGTACCTGATGTTCAGTGTACCTGATGTTCAGTGTACCTGATGTTCAGTGTACCTGATGTTCAGTGTACCATATGTTCAGTGTATCATATGTTCAGTGTATCATATGTTCAGTGTACCTGATGTTCAGTGTACCTGATGTTCAGTGTATCATATGTTCAGTGTACCTGATGTTCAGTGTACCTGATGTTCAGTGTACCTGATGTTCAGTGTATCATATGTTCAGTGTATCATATGTTCAGTGTACCTGATGTTCAGTGTATCATATGTTCAGTGTACCTGATGTTCAGTGTACCTGATGTTCAGTGTACCTGATGTTCAGTGTACCTGATGTTCAGTGTACCATATGTTCAGTGTATCATATGTTCAGTGTATCATATGTTCAGTGTACCTGATGTTCAGTGTATCATATGTTCAGTGTATCATATGTTCAGTGTACCTGATGTTCAGTGTACCATATGTTCAGTGTACCTGATGTTCAGTGTATCATATGTTCAGTGTATCATATGTTCAGTGTACCTGATGTTCAGTGTATCATATGTTCAGTGTACCTGATGTTCAGTGTACCTGATGTTCAGTGTACCTGATGTTCAGTGTACCTGATGTTCAGTGTACCATATGTTCAGTGTACCTGATGTTCAGTGTATCATATGTTCAGTGTACCTGATGTTCAGTATATCATATGTTCAGTGTATCATATGTTCAGTGTACCTGATGTTCAGTGTACCTGATGTTCAGTGTATCATATGTTCAGTGTATCATATGTTCAGTGTACCTGATGTTCAGTGTACCTGATGTTCAGTGTACCTGATGTTCAGTGTACCATATGTTCAGTGTATCATATGTTCAGTGTATCATATGTTCAGTGTATCATATGTTCAGTGTACCTGATGTTCAGTGTATCATATGTTCAGTGTATCATATGTTCAGTGTACCTGATGTTCAGTGTATCATATGTTCAGTGTACCTGATGTTCAGTGTACCTGATGTTCAGTGTACCTGATGTTCAGTGTACCTGATGTTCAGTGTACCATATGTTCAGTGTACCTGATGTTCAGTGTATCATATGTTCAGTGTACCTGATGTTCAGTGTATCATATGTTCAGTGTATCATATGTTCAGTGTACCTGATGTTCAGTGTATCATATGTTCAGTGTACCTGATGTTCAGTGTACCTGATGTTCAGTGTACCATATGTTCAGTGTATCATATGTTCAGTGTATCATATGTTCAGTGTACCTGATGTTCAGTGTACCTGATGTTCAGTGTATCATATGTTCAGTGTACCTGATGTTCAGTGTACCTGATGTTCAGTGTACCTGATGTTCAGTGTATCATATGTTCAGTGTATCATATGTTCAGTGTACCTGATGTTCAATGTATCATATGTTCAGTGTATCATATGTTCAGTGTACCTGATGTTCAGTGTATCATATGTTCAGTGTATCATATGTTCAGTGTATCATATGTTCAGTGTACCTGATGTTCAGTGTACCATATGTTCAGTGTATCATATGTTCAGTGTACCTGATGTTCAGTGTACCTGATGTTCAGTGTACCTGATGTTCAGTGTACCATATGTTCAGTGTACCTGATGTTCAGTGTATCATATGTTCAGTGTACCTGATGTTCAGTGTATCATATGTTCAGTGTACCTGATGTTCAGTGTATCATATGTTCAGTGTACCTGATGTTCAGTGTACCTGATGTTCAGTGTACCTGATGTTCAGTGTACCTGATGTTCAGTGTACCATATGTTCAGTGTACCTGATGTTCAGTGTATCATATGTTCAGTGTATCATATGTTCAGTGTACCTGATGTTCAGTGTATCATATGTTCAGTGTATCATATGTTCAGTGTACCTGATGTTCAGTGTATCATATGTTCAGTGTATCATATGTTCAGTGTACCTGATGTTCAGTGTACCATATGTTCAGTGTACCTGATGTTCAGTGTATCATATGTTCAGTGTATCATATGTTCAGTGTACCTGATGTTCAGTGTATCATATGTTCAGTGTACCTGATGTTCAGTGTACCTGATGTTCAGTGTACCTGATGTTCAGTGTACCTGATGTTCAGTGTACCATATGTTCAGTGTACCTGATGTTCAGTGTATCATATGTTCAGTGTACCTGATGTTCAGTGTATCATATGTTCAGTGTATCATATGTTCAGTGTACCTGATGTTCAGTGTACCTGATGTTCAGTGTATCATATGTTCAGTGTATCATATGTTCAGTGTACCTGATGTTCAGTGTACCTGATGTTCAGTGTACCTGATGTTCAGTGTACCATATGTTCAGTGTATCATATGTTCAGTGTATCATATGTTCAGTGTATCATATGTTCAGTGTACCTGATGTTCAGTGTATCATATGTTCAGTGTATCATATGTTCAGTGTACCTGATGTTCAGTGTATCATATGTTCAGTGTACCTGATGTTCAGTGTACCTGATGTTCAGTGTACCTGATGTTCAGTGTACCTGATGTTCAGTGTACCATATGTTCAGTGTACCTGATGTTCAGTGTATCATATGTTCAGTGTACCTGATGTTCAGTGTATCATATGTTCAGTGTATCATATGTTCAGTGTACCTGATGTTCAGTGTATCATATGTTCAGTGTACCTGATGTTCAGTGTACCTGATGTTCAGTGTACCATATGTTCAGTGTATCATATGTTCAGTGTATCATATGTTCAGTGTACCTGATGTTCAGTGTACCTGATGTTCAGTGTATCATATGTTCAGTGTACCTGATGTTCAGTGTACCTGATGTTCAGTGTACCTGATGTTCAGTGTATCATATGTTCAGTGTATCATATGTTCAGTGTACCTGATGTTCAGTGTATCATATGTTCAGTGTATCATATGTTCAGTGTACCTGATGTTCAGTGTACCTGATGTTCAGTGTATCATATGTTCAGTGTATCATATGTTCAGTGTATCATATGTTCAGTGTACCTGATGTTCAGTGTACCATATGTTCAGTGTATCATATGTTCAGTGTACCTGATGTTCAGTGTACCTGATGTTCAGTGTACCTGATGTTCAGTGTACCATATGTTCAGTGTACCTGATGTTCAGTGTATCATATGTTCAGTGTACCTGATGTTCAGTGTATCATATGTTCAGTGTACCTGATGTTCAGTGTATCATATGTTCAGTGTACCTGATGTTCAGTGTACCTGATGTTCAGTGTACCTGATGTTCAGTGTACCTGATGTTCAGTGTACCTGATGTTCAGTGTACCATATGTTCAGTGTACCTGATGTTCAGTGTATCATATGTTCAGTGTATCATATGTTCAGTGTACCTGATGTTCAGTGTATCATATGTTCAGTGTATCATATGTTCAGTGTACCTGATGTTCAGTGTATCATATGTTCAGTGTATCATATGTTCAGTGTACCTGATGTTCAGTGTACCTGATGTTCAGTGTACCTGATGTTCAGTGTATCATATGTTCAGTGTATCATATGTTCAGTGTACCTGATGTTCAGTGTACCTGATGCTTCTGGTTCGGAGCAGTGAGTATTTATATTATAATACATCACTGTCATTTATTTTGCATTTCTTATTTATGAAATGGTATTTCTTAAAAGCTCCTTGCCTCCAAACATGACGCCTTTGCTCTGTGCGGTTGTGTTAATAAATAATGGGATATATTTAGATGGTGTTTGGGCTTCTTTATCAAAGCAGAGTGTGACGGAGCGACAGGAAGGAAATGCAGCCCCTGCGGACGCCTTGTTTTTTTCCCATCATGCTTCAGTGATTAGCAGTGACAGCGCTGAGGGTCAGGAGGAAAACATGTCAGACGTTTCAGACGACATCATCGTGTGTGTGTGTGTGTGTGTGTGTGTGTGTGTGTGTGTGTGTGTGTGTGTGTGTGTGTGTGTGTGTGTGTGTGTGTGTGTGTGTGTGTGTGTGTGTGCCTCTGGCTCTCTGGTTTTAATTGGGTTTCATTGTTATTGTTCTACTTTTCCAGTTATGGCCATATCCATACGGTATTTATATATGTATTATTGTCTTGGTTTAGAGTTACTGTATTGTATTTTCTTTTACTTTATAAGTTAAAGTATTGAAATGTATATGTGAGAAAGAATGATTTTAAATGTGTGAATAATCAGTAACAGGTAATGATGTAATGATAAAGAACACCTTCCCAGTAACAGTACGCCACCTCAGAGAGCCCTACACACACTTCCTGTTTCACTTCAAAATAAAAGCACCCAACCTCAGACTGTCGCTCTGACAACATCAGGACACACTGATGATACATTTCAAAATAAAAGCCCTCTCAATACCAGCTTTCTGAGCTTCCTCCTGACTCACACCTGTAGCGTTAGCATTTAGCTCGCCTGAACGGCCTCACTACGATCAGCAGGTTCATGGTGTTAACCCTGAAATATGATCTAATGACATCATCACAGTTACAGGAGGACCGGCTCTAGAGACAAATACATACAAATACATACAAATACACACAGAAGTATTGACATTCAGTTCCTGGGAAGCAAGAGAATACCAGCGGCCGGAAGAGAGCAGGAAGTGGAGCAGAGAGATTAAAGGTACCTGTAAGTTCTTCCTCCAGACGTTGACGGCAGCGAAGGCGAGCTGCATCTGTTTCCTGCGAGCGTCTTTGTGTCGTTTGTACGCGATCTCGATGAAGATGAGGAAGATCCCGGCGACGATGCCCCCGGCAACCAGCATGAACACACCTGAGGGGAAACACATCGTTAGGAAGCAATCACAGGTGATCTGAAGCACTCAGGTCTAGTACTTGAGTAAAAGTAGAAGTACTCAGGTCTAGTACTTGAGTAAAAGTAGAAGTACTCAGGTCTTGTACTTGAGTAAAAGTAGAAGTACTCAGATCTTGTACTTGAGTAAAAGTAGAAGTACTCAGATGTACTTGAGTAACAGTAGAAGTACTCAGGTCTAGTACTTGAGTAAAAGTAGAAGTACTCAGATCTTGTACTTGAGTAAAAGTAGAAGTACTCAGGTCTAGTACTTGAGTAAAAGTAGAAGTACTCAGGTCTTGTACTTGAGTAAAAGTAGAAGTACTCAGATCTTGTACTTGAGTCAAAGTAGAAGTACTCAGGTCTAGTACTTGAGTAAAAGTAGAAGTACTCAGATGTACTTGAGTAACAGTAGAAGTACTCAGATCTTGTTCTTAGTAAAAGTAGAAGTACTCAGATCTTGTACTTGAGTAAAAGTAGAAGTACTCAGATCTTGTACTTGAGTAAAAGTAGAAGTACTCAGATCTTGTACTTGAGTAACAGTAGAAGTACTCAGATCTTGTACTTGAGTAAAAGTAGAAGTACTCAGATCTTGTACTTGAGTAAAAGTAGAAGTACTCAGATCTTGTACTTGAGTAAAAGTAGAAGTACTCAGGTCTTGTACTTGAGTAAAAGTAGAAATACTCAGATCTTGTACTTGAGTAAAAGTAGAAGTACTCAGGTCTAGTACTTGAGTAAAAGTAGAAGTACTCAGGTCTTGTACTTGAGTAAAAGTAGAAGTACTCAGATCTTGTACTTGAGTAAAAGTAGAAGTACCAGAGTGTAGGAATACTGTAGGGTAGCTTGTGGATTTACTCCAGGTGGAACTAAAGTCTGATTTAACACTTGATTATATTTCACATCATTCATCCACATCTGTAAAGTATGTATTGTAGTGTTAAGTACCTCCAAATGTTACTTAAGAACAGTACTTGAGTAAAAGTACTTAGTTACTTACTTCCCACCTCTGCTCATGGGTCTCCTTACCTGCCATGTTCTCGAATGTGAGGGTAGCGGGGGCGTTGCTCCTGGAGTCACACTCCTGGTATCGGACCCACGTCTTGTCCAGATCCTCCATGAAGCCGTTCTCATGAGAGCTGAGGAGGAGGGACCAGACTTCAG
This sequence comes from Trematomus bernacchii, assembly GCF_902827165.1. Taxonomy (NCBI): domain Eukaryota; kingdom Metazoa; phylum Chordata; class Actinopteri; order Perciformes; family Nototheniidae; genus Trematomus; species Trematomus bernacchii. The sequence continues at coordinate 624,294 of NW_022987642.1, forward strand.
GTCATTTATCTGGACCCGGGGGAACCGAGCAGGCATCCATCCTGACACGCTCTCAACCTCTAAGGCTGGAGCCACACGAGGACGATAACGCAAACGGACCGCAATCGTTATCAAAAAAGTCTTCCGTCCACACGCAACAGGCACCAGCAACGTGTCCGTTCACACGAGACCGCTCGAAAGTGCTGGAGACGCTGTAGTACATATGCCGGGCCTGTAAGTGGCGCTGTACTTCGGCCACAAAATACACCAAAAGCAGCGAAGAAGACTTCTCGCGCATGCATGGTTGCCCTTCTGTTTATTCTCCGCGCTGGATCTAGCAGCAGAGGTGGGGCTTCGCCGGTCAACATGTCCGTTAAAGTTTAAATCTTCCGGACAAAATTATAAAAGTGCCGATCAAAGGTCTTCTTTGTTATTTATTGAGCTTTAAAACAAAAGAATAACGACTCTATATAATAATATAAGAATAAAACACGGAGGACGGAGCCTCTCTTTTCCTCCCCCTCTCCTGACAGCCCGTCAGTATCCGTGGTCTCATGCAGCAGCTGATCCAGTAATGAGTGACCCGACAGTAAAAACATATGTATAACTAGTGTAGGTAGTTTGAGAGGTGATGAAAATAGCTAAGGATGATGATCTAACTTGAAGTGTGTGTTCCGCTCATCGCTCCATCACAGCGGGCGGAGCTGCAGGTCATCATGCAGAGCTGCGTGTCTCCTCTCCTGTCCGATTAGACTTCACTCACGTTTATGTCCATATCGATCAGATCTAGCTGGAAGCTCCTGCTGGGTGCACTGTCCTGTGAGATACCGGGACCTGGCTCGAAACACTGGGGCTATGGCGTCATCGTTATCAGGACATGATCGTATAGAGGCGTACACACGGAGCCGTTTGCCCCCCCAGAGCGTTGCGTCTGCAGATCTACCCACCTTGGGACCCGTTATCGTTATCTACGTTTCCATGTCGGCCTCGTGTGGCCGAACCGTCTATCTGATAGTGAACTGTAGCAGATACGACCGTTATCGTCCTCGTGTGGCCGGGGCCTAAGAGTACCTCCTGCTCCAGATATAGAAGATGGCTGCCGTGTCTTTGGCTCCTCTCCAAACATTCTCTTGCACTATTTTATCTGTTTTATTTGTTGTATGTCCTATATATATGTTGCTCTGTTGGAGGACAGTTTGTCACTGTAGCTGCTGTGCTAATGACAATAAAGCATTGAAACTTGAATCTAAAACCTTTAGAAACCACTAGAACACAACGTGAACAGATCGGCAGCCTCTGTGAGACGCTGCTACAACCTGTCGGCTCTGCTGGAACAAAGCTGAGTTTGAAACGCTCACTTCTACACTTTGGGAGAACCCCCCCCCGCCCGGTGGTCCGGTGTGTTTACCTGAGAATAGCCAGAGAAACGTTCTGTTTCCAGGGACTGTCTTTCCTCATTCCGATCCCGAATCCGGAGCGGAAGAAGAGCTCTCCTGTCGTCACCAGATCGCACTTCTGCGACGCCTCGAACTCTAACACAGCGCTGTCCCAGATGAAGGCATGAAGCTTGCTGCAGGAGGAGGGGGGGGGGGGGTTAGCACCTGAGCAGAACATCACACCTCTGTATGGTGTCACTGCTGGGACAGAAACTCGACAGTCCAGTCAAAGATCGCTCGCCTGGTACAGACGGTGTCTTCCCGTTTCGCCCCTTCCCAATTCGCGCCTAAATTATTCCCATTTCGCCCCTTTCCCATTTCGCCCCTTCTCCATTTCGCCCCTTTCCCATCTCGCCCCTTTCCCATTTTGCCCCTTCTCCATCTCGCCCCTTTCGCCCCTTTCCCATCTCGCCCCTTTCCCATTTCGCCCCTTCTCCATCTCGCCCCTTTCCCATCTCGCCCCTTTCCCATTTCGCCCCTTCTCCATCTCGCCCCTTTCCCATTTCGCCCCTTCTCCATCTCGCCCCTTTCCCATTTCGCCCCTTCTCCATTTCGCCCCTTTCTCATTTCGCCCCTTCTCCATCTCGCCCCTTCTCCATCTCGCCCCTTCTCCATCTCGCCCCTTTCCCATCTCGCCCCTTTCCCCCCTTTCCCCTTTCGCCCCTTCTCCATTTCGACCCTTTCCCATTTCGACCCTTCTCCATCTCGCCCCTTTCCCATCTCGCCCCTTTCCCATCTCGCCCCTTTCCCATTTCGCCCCTTCTCCATCTCGCCCCTTTCGCCCCTTTCCCATCTCGCCCCTTTCCCATCTCGCCCCTTTCCCATTTCGCCCCTTCTCCATCTCGCCCCTTTCGCCCCTTCTCCATCTCGCCCCTTTCCCATCTCGCCCCTTTCCCATCTCGCCCCTTTCCCATCTCGCCCCTTTCCCATTTCGCCCCTTCTCCATCTCGCCCCTTTCCCATCTCGCCCCTTCTCCATCTCGCCCCTTTCCCATCTCGCCCCTTTCCCATTTCGCCCCTTCTCCATCTCGCCCCTTTCCCATCTCGCCCCTTTCCCATCTCGCCCCTTTCCCATTTCGCCCCTTTCTCATTTCGCCCCTTCTCCATCTCGCCCCTTCTCCATCTCGACCCTTCTCCATCTCGCCCCTTTCCCATCTCGCCCCTTTCCCATTTCGCCCCTTCTCCATTTCGCCCCTTTCCCATTTCGCCCCTTCTCCATCTCGCCCCTTTCCCATTTCGCCCCTTCTCCATTTCGCCCCTTCTCCATTTCGCCCCTTTCTCATTTCGCCCCTTCTCCATCTCGCCCCTTCTCCATCTCGACCCTTCTCCATCTCGCCCCTTTCCCATCTCGCCCCTTTCCCATCTCGCCCCTTTCCCATTTCGCCCCTTCTCCATCTCGCCCCTTTCCCCATTTCGCCCCTTCTCCATTTCGCCCCTTTCTCATTTCGCCCCTTCTCCATCTCGCCCCTTCTCCATCTCGCCCCTTTCCCATCTCGCCCCTTTCCCATTTCGCCCCTCTCCATCTCGCCCCTTTCCCATCTCGCCCCTTTCCCATGACGCGCCTTTCCCATTTCGCCCCTTCTCCATCTCGCCCCTTTCCCATTTCGCCCCTTCTCCATTTCGCCCCTTCTCCATTTCGCCCCTTTCTCATTTCGCCCCTTCTCCATCTCGCCCCTTCTCCATTTCGCCCCTTTCTCATCTCGCCCCTTCTCCATCTCGACCCTTCTCCATCTCGCCCCTTTCTCATCTCGACCCTTTCCCATTTCGCCCCTTCTCCATTTTGCCCCTTTCCCATTTTGCCCCTTCTCTATTTCGCCCCTTCTCCATTTTGCCCCTTTCCCATTTCGCCCCTTCTCCATTTCGACCCTTTCCCATTTCGCCCCTTCTCCATTTCGCCCCTTCTTCATTTCGCCCCTTCTCCATTTCGCCCCTTTCCCATTTCGCCCCTTCTCCATTTCGACCCTTTCCCATTTCGACCCTTCTCCATCTCGACCCTTTCCCATTTCGACACTTCTCCATCTCGCCCCTTTTTTAAATTAGGCCACATAAGAAATTAAACTTGTTTTGCTTGGTCGTGGGTCTTAGGGTTAGAGTTTATAGATCTAATGATGCATCCCATGAAGCATTGCAATAAGTCTGTTGATGAATCAGAGGCTGTTGTTGGGGCTGCATGGGACAGGGGGCGAGATGGGACAGGGGGCGAGATGGGACAGGGGGCGAGATGGGACAGGGGGCGAGATGGGACAGGGGGCGAGATGGGAATAAACCGGTACAGACAGCTATCAAAATGATGGGGGTTGTGGTGGAACATTACGGGACATAATTCACCGTGATATATAGTGTGTTGCACCACGGACCAGTTAGTGGGTGGTACCTTGTTCCGGTTGTTGTTGTTGTTGTTAGCATTCCAGCTTCACGGTAGCATGTAGCAAGTATATTCTTTTGTCTGTAATCTAATGGAAAATAAAGTGTGGAGTTCCATACTTAACACACCGCCTCCGACTCCCATTCATCAGCTCTAAAGGGTCAATAAAAAACATCCATCTCCCCTAAAACATATACGAGCAGTCCATTATTAGACAGGCACAAAACATGGTGTCTGATCCCCCGCCCCACATGCTCCACCCAGACCCCCAGCTCCTCCCGTCTGGTTGAACATTCAGGCTGAGCACTCATTCCTGCCTACAGTCTGTCCTTTGAGAGTCTCAACACTCACATGTGATGTAATACACTTTTAAATGTTGGCCATGTTGTGCAACAGGTCGCCTGCGTCAGTATGTGCATGAGTGATGATATGTGTATGTATTTTTATGTTTATTAGGTTTGTATATGTACATGTATGCAGAACTGTATTGTAATGTATTCAGATCCACGAAGCTATTTCCGTTGACTCAAAACCCATCTCTTGGCATCTGTCTTCCTTGTAGACTAATCTCCATCCCCTAGTTTCCATCTACATTACGGGGACAATAAAGTATATGGTATGGAAGGAGGAGGCACTGACTTGTCTCTGACGGCCACGATGGCCTCTGCGGCGCTCTCATAGTTGTGCTTCTCCATGTGGCGGTACATGGTGCTCAGCTCCACCTGCCGTCTGAAGTAGATATCCACCGAGCTCTGCTTCACTGTGGCGTAGATGAACTTATCCGACGGGTTACGCAGCTGAAAACAGAGCACAGGTCAACTCTGATCCGCCCGGAAACAGGGACAGGAAGCGCGTCCCCTGTAGACGATTGGTTATTTAGGGTTAAAGGTTAACTGGAGCTTACATCCAAATACATCCCAATGTTTGACCACATGTCATTTAGAGAATCTCTTCAGAAGAAAGTGGGTCAATGATTTGATGGTTGACTGACCCTTATAGGGGCTTCTTGGTTTCATGTATTTCATGTTTCATGCACTCACATCTGCATACTTATGTAAATATATGTTCATACAAATGCTCAATTTTTTTAAACATTCACCAAAGCCCTTTTGTAATATTCCATCAAAGCAGGCGAGTGGAAAGACTTTGTGTAACATCTGCTGGTTTTAAAGTGCTCTGTAATACCTTGGACCCGAGCAGGCAGCGCAACTCTCCTGGAAGGTCTAACGCATTTCAACTTATAAAATACTAATCTTTCTATTTATTCCCATGTGTTGTGAGCGGCTCACCCTGGGGTCGTTGATGCCAGTGATGCGCTCCTCAGGCCGGTCCAACACAAGGAAGGCTGCCAGGTTGGCAGTATATGATGCTACGATGATCATAGCGAATCCTGCCCACACCATACCCAGAATCCTCGCTGAGAAACTCCTGGGAGCTCCTACACACACACACACACACACACACACACACACACACACACACACACACACACACACACACACACACACACACACACACACACACACACACACACACACACACACACACACACACACACACACACACACACACACACACACACACACACACACACACACACACACACACACACACACACACACACACACACACAGTGAGCTAAAGGACTCTCTCAGTGTTATCTCAGTGGGTCCCTAACGTTTTGGTCACCATTAATGTAAACAGTTATTTCCGAGGCACACGTTTATATGATCATTATAGTTATAAAAAAATAAGAGAATAAATGAAAAACAGGTATGAAATACTATATGACAGTAAAACAAGAATAAAGTTTAAAAGGGCAGTGATTTGTAAAATATCCATAAAGAAAAAGTAAATCTGCTTCCAGTTCTGTTTCAAATGGTGCTGAGAGAGGTATCCATAGATCTCTCATGTTGCTCTCAAAGTGCACCAGATTGATGCTTTTAACTTCAATATTTAAAAATAAATCTTCCCGGGGGAGCTTGACCCCAGACCCTCCTATGTGAGGTCCACACACCACCTATAAAAATAGCACTTTACCCCCGCTTACACCTATAACACGTGAGCTGATTATCGAGCCTTCATTGTAACAGTCGCGGGTGCACTGTGTGTGCGCGTGAGGAGTGTTGCAGGAGAACATTCCACTGGAGCGACCGGTACATTAATGGGAAACCCTAAATGTTTGAGCACCCTCTATGAAACGTCAAGCTACCCCACAGCACTCCCAAAAGAAATCAGCATAGACTTTTGAGAAAAAGTCAGAATTCTGAGATGTTGAGAAAAAAAGTTAAATGTTGAGAAAAAAGTTAGGATTTGGGGAAAAAAGTCATATTTTTGAGATTTTGAGAAAAAGTCATATTTTTGAGATTTTGAGAAAGTCATATTTTTGAGATTTTGAGAAAAAGTCATATTTTTGAGAAAAAGTCATATTTTTGAGAAAAAGTCATTTTTGAGAAAAGTCATATTTTTGAGATTTTGAGAAAAAGTCTGATTTTTGAGAAAAAGTCTGATTTCTGAGATTTTGAGAAAAAGTCAGATTTTTGAGATTTTGAGAAAAAGCTGATTTTTGAGATTTTGAGAAAGTCTGATTTTTTAGAAAGTCTGATTTTTGAGAAAAAGTCTGATTTTTGAGAAAAAGTCTGATTTTTGAGAAAAAGTCTGATTTTTGAGAAAAAGTCTGATTTTTGAGAAAAGTCAGATTTTTGAGAAAAGTCAGATTTTTGAGAAAAGTCAGATTTTTGAGAAAAGTCAGATTTTTGAGAAAAAGTCAGAATTTTGAGATTTTGAGAAAAAGTCTGATTTTTGAGAAAAGTCAGAATTTGGAGAAAAAGTCAGAATTTTGAGATTTTGAGAAAAAGTCATATTTTTGAGGTTTTGAGAAAAAGTCATATTTTTGAGATTTTGAGAAAAAGTCATATTTTTGAGATTTTGAGTTATATTTTTTAGAAAGTCTGATTTTTGAGAAAAAGTCATATTTTTTAGAAAGTCTGATTTTTGAGAAAAAGTCTGATTTTTGAGAAAAAGTCTGATTTTTAAGAAAAGTCAGAATTTTGAGATTTTGAGAAAAAGTCAGAATTTTGAGAAAACTACCAACAAATTCTCTTAGTTTTGACTACTTCCGTTCTTGAGAGGATCAGAAATACATGGAACCTGAGATTGAAGCTCAAGCCGGGGACCAGGGAGACTTTTCTAACAGTTCCTAACCCCAGACATCAGAACAGGAAGTGGAGTACCAACCTTCTCCTATCCCAGAGTTCAACAGCACTCCCCATGAGAACCACATGGCGGAGGACAGGGTGAGGGCGTCTTCTTCTTCTTCTTCACTGTTCACTTTAAACCTTCCAAACGGGCTGCGGACACACAGGAAGTCACAACTGGTTATTGTTGTTGATTCAAAGGACAGTCACAACAACAACAACAACAACACTGCTCGTACTGCACACAAACAAACCTCCAGAGTCTGGTTCATCTGACGTTAATCACTAACAGGTGAACTCATGGGGGGGGTCTCTCACCTGAAGCGGTCTAATAGGTAAAGCATCACTGACAGGGGGGGGTCTCTCACCTGAACCGGTCTAATAGGTAAAGCATCACTGACAGGGGGGGGTCTCTCACCTGAACCGGTCTAATAGGTAAAGCATCACTGACAGGGGGGGGTCTCTCACCTGAAGCGGTCTAATAGGTAAAGCATCACTGACAGGGGGGGGTCTCTCACCTGAACCGGTCTAATAGGTAAAGCATCACTGACAGGGGGGGGGTCTCTCACCTGAACCGGTCTAATAGGTAAAGCATCACTGACAGGGGGGGGTCTCTCACCTGAACCGGTCTAATAGGTAAAGCATCACTGACAGGGGGGGGTCTCTCACCTGAACCGGTCTAATAGGTAAAGCATCACTGACAGGGGGGGGTCTCTCACCTGAACCGGTCTAATAGGTAAAGCATCACTGCCAGGGGGGGTCTCTCACCTGAACCGGTCTAATAGGTAAAGCATCACTGACAGGGGGGGTCTCTCACCTGAACCGGTCTAATAGGTAAAGCATCACTGACAGGGGGGGGTCTCTCACCTGAACCGGTCTAATAGGTAAAGCATCACTGCCAGGGGGGGTCTCTCACCTGAACCGGTCTAATAGGTAAAGCATCACTGACAGGGGGGGGTCTCTCACCTGAACCGGTCTAATAGGTAAAGCATCACTGACAGGGGGGGGTCTCTCACCTGAACCGGTCTAATAGGTAAAGCATCACTGACAGGGGGGGGTCTCTCACCTGAACCGGTGTAATAGGTAAAGCATCACTGACAGGGGGGGGTCTCTCACCTGAACCGGTCTAATAGGTAAAGCATCACTGACAGGGGGGGGTCTCTCACCTGAACCGGTCTAATAGGTAAAGCATCACTGCCACCACGTGGACCGACAGACCGACTAACAGCCACAGTGTGCTCTGGAACGGCTGCATGAAGGAGTCCAGAGTGCTCCGTGGGATCTCCTGCAGACAGCAAACACAACACACACACCACACACACACACACACACACGCACACACACACAGCTTTAATCACCAGTCAGTGCGGTCGTCTTCAAACAGCAGGTTGTTGGTTCGATCCCAGCCCTACAGTCAACATGTTGATGAGTCCTCAAAATACTGAACCCTGAGGTGCTCCTGATGGCCAACGTTGTGTGTGTGTGTGTGTGTGTGTGTGTGTGTGTGTGTGTGTGTGTGTGTGTGTGTGTGTGTGTGTGTGTGTGTGTGTGTGTTCAAGTATTTCAAGTATTGAAAGTATTTAGAGTATTTGGAGCAGTACCTTCTTAACGAGGATGGTGAGACCCTGGTACTTGAAGGGTTTGGAGAACTCGATGTATTGGGCTCTCTCGTTGTTGATGGTCAGGGGGGCCACGATCATATCGGCCAGCCCCCCCAGCAGCTCCCCCATCATGCCGTTCCACTCCTTCTTATTGCTGTTGTTCACCTGGAGATAAATAATACATATAATAATAAAATAAAATACATAAGTACAATATTACCATCAGTCTGAAGTATTAAGAAATATATCTATGAAAATGTGTATATTACAATATAAATAATACATTAAAGGGGACCTATCATGCAAAATAATGTATTATTATTTAAATATAAATAATACATTAAAGGGGACCTATCATGCAAAATAATGTATTATTATTTAAATATAAATAATACATTAAAGGGGACCTATACATGAATATGTGTCCCCGGTGTTCCAGGGAACTCACCAAGTGTCAGAAAACACAACCCTCTCTCTTTTCCTCCATACCCAAATCTCTAAAAAAGGGGCTGCAACGGATCTGACAGACATGTTTTATATAGGTATGGCCCTAGAATATATGTTTCAAATATAGCATGATAGGTCCACTTTAAATTGAATGTATACTACAATATATAACAACAATAAACCAGACATGTTTTAATAATAATTATATGAAAGAATACGTATTATATAATACAGTCAAAAATATCAAACCTTTAACATTATATTATAATATATAACAACAATAATACATGTAAACAAAATGTGCCTTACACTACAATATATTATTTGATATACATATTTTTTTATCTTACGCGCTCCTGCGTGCCGAACTTCCCATCAGCCACGAGGTGAACCTCGTAGGTGAAGTTCATGCTCATCGCCAGCTTGATGAGCAGGTCGACACAGAAACCATAGCAACACTGAGGGACGATGGGCTGACCTGCACACACACACACACACACACACACACACACACACACACACACACACACACACACACACACACACACACACACACACACACACACACACCACACACACACACACACACACACACACACACACACACACACACACACACACACACACACACACACACACACACACACACACACACACACACACACACACACACACACACACACACACAATAAGAGACGTGCACACTCCTCAATAATTGTTGGATTTACAGCATAACCCTCTCAGTAAAGTTAAGAAAGATATACAACAAAGTGTGTGTGTGGTGTGTGGTGTGTGTGTGTGTGTGTGTGTGTGTGTGTGTGTGTGTGTGTACCTGGGAGTGTCCCGTTGGGCCCGGTGCAGATCACCTTCTTGATCAGGACTCCGTTGAGCGTGAACTCCTCTTTACACGTCCCGTCAGTCTTCGTAGGTTTCACGTAAACAAAGGGCTCCTGGTGGATGGTCACGATCTGCACACACACACACACACACACACACACACACACACACACACACACACACACACACACACACACACACACACACACACACACACACACACACACACACACACACACACACACACACACACACACACACACACACACACACACACACACACACACACACACACACACTGTGGGTTCATCGACTCCATGAATCAGATTAATTTAATTGATTAATAAATAAGAATTATCCGTACCTTCAGTTTAGTCGACATCTGATATCCAACTGGTTTCTCCGTCTCTCCTCCGGGCCAGATGATTTTCCTCTGAGGGTTCATCACCACCTGGACACACACACACACACACACACACACACGTTTATAGTTGTGTATACAAGTGTATGACAAGGTGTGTATTTAGTTGTCTGCCGAAGTGTTTATCCAGGGGTGTTTCCAGGTGCTTATATCGTTTTGTATCCAGGTGTATATACATGTTTTTTTCCAGGTGTGTTTGCAGGTGTGTTTCCAGGTGTGTTTGCATGTGTGTTTCCAGGTGTGTTTCCAGGTGTGTATCCAGGTGTGTATCCAGGTGTGTTTCCAGGTGTGTATGCAGGTGTGTTTCCAGGTGTGTATCCAGGTGTGTTTCCAGGTGTGTATCCAGGTGTGTATCCAGGTGTGTTTCCAGGTGTGTATGCAGGTGTGTTTCCAGGTGTGTATGCAGGTGTGTTTCCAGGTGTGTATCCAGGTGTGTTTCCAGGTGTGTATGCAGGTGTGTTTCCAGGTGTGTATCCAGGTGTGTTTCCAGGTGTGTATGCAGGTGTGTATCCAGGTGTATCCAAGTGTATTTCCAGGTGTGTTTCCAGGTGTGTATTTAGGTGTTTATACATGTGTGTATCCAGGTGTGTATCCAAATGTGTTTCTAGGTGTCTATACACGTGGGTATCCAGGTGTGTATCTAGGTGTTTATATAAGTGTATGACCAGGTGTGTATTTAGTTGTGTATCCAAATGTATTTCCAGTTGTGTATTTAGTTGTGTATCCAGGTGTGTATACATGTGTTTATCCAGGTGTGTATGCAGTTGTGTATCCATATGTGTTTCCAGGTGTGTTTCCAGGTGCGTCTGCAGGTGTGTATCCAGGTGTGTTTGCAGGTGTGTCTGCAGGTGTGTCTCCAGGTGTGTTTGCAGGTATGTATCCAAGTGTCTAAACATGTGTGTCTGCAGGTGTGTATCCAGGTGTGTTTCCAGGTGTGTCTCCAGGTGTGTTTGCAGGTGTGTATCCAAGTGTCTAAACATGTGTGTCTGCAGGTGTGTTTCCAGGTGTGTCTCCAGGTGTGTCTCCAGGTGTGTTTGCAGGTGTGTATCCAAGTGTCTAAACATGTGTGTTTGCAGGTGTGTATCCAGGTGTGTTTCCAGGTGTGTCTCCAGGTGTGTCTCCAGGTGTGTTTGCAGGTGTGTATCCAAGTGTCTAAACATGTGTGTTTCCAGGTGTCTATCCATGTGTGTATCCAGGTGTGTATTTAGGTGTTTATACATGTGTGTATCCAAATGTATTTCCAGTTGTGTATCCAGATGTGTATCCAGGTGTGTTTCCAGGTGTGTTTCCAGGTGTGTTTCCAGGTGTGTTTCCAGGTGTGTATCCAAGTGTGTTTCTAGGTGTCTATACACGTGGGTATCCAGGTGTGTATCTAGGTGTGTATACAAGTGTATTTCCAGGTGTGTCTCCAGGTGTGTCTCCAGGTGTGTCTCCAGGTGTGTTTCCAGGTGTGTCTCCAGGTGTGTCTCCAGGTGTGTTTCCCTACCTGTGACCCGTTGAAGACCCCGACCTGGACGACGCGCCCTTGTTTCTGCTGGTAGTTCATGATGCTGTAGGTCGCGAAGCGCCGGTCGCCGTCGTCGTTAAACTCGATGCGTCCCGTCAGACCGTCGGGATACTTTGATGACATCAGCACTCTGGAGAGCCAATCAGAGAGCAGAACACAACATTACATCACCAGATCACCAAACTTGAAAACAACCTTTAAACTGGCATTCCTCACTGATGGCTGACGAAGTGAGGTAAAACATTTAAATATAAAAATTACACAGACAGTTAAATACTTGACAGAATAATGGAAAAGGATAAAGAGACATTTCAGATTAACCTGGTTTAATTTGCACCTGTGTCAATGTAAACTAACAGTGTGCAGGTATCTTTTTCATACATATTTTTTATTTAAAACAATTTACACATTTAAAAACCTGATATAGGACACAGACCCCCTCAAGTTCGGATAGTGGGGGTATTGCATTTTAGGCGACTGTATCTGTATCTTGATGTGTCCTTAGGCAAGATACTGTGTGTGTGTGTGTGTGTGTGTGTGTGTGTGTGTGTGTGTGTGTGTGTGTGTGTGTGTGTGTGTGTGTGTGTGTGTGTGTGTGTGTGTGTGTGTGTGTGTGTGTGTGTGTGTGTGTGTGTGTGTGTGTGTGTGTGTGTGTGTGTGTAATCCTCAGCTGTAGTGTCTGTGGTGGTGAATGTTATCATTGGGCAGGACTCAGACTGCTGAAGGTCTGTCTAAAGTGGAGCAGGTCACATGATCAGCGGGATGTCTAAAGTGGAGCAGGTCACATGATCAGCGTGATGTGAGAGGACGGAGGATTGAGGTCAGTCTGAGCGACGGGCAGCGTTATTATCCCCGAATCAGATCAGTGGAGCGTGTCCTGTTATATCTGAACACTACAGGAACACATCTATTAAATACATATATATATAAATCACTAGATCTTTGAAACAAGACATGACATATATATATATATATATATATTATATAGAGAGGGCATACCCATACACCCGTCAATTGTGTTTTTACGCTGCTATGGACAATCTTTCACTGATGCACATTCTCAAAGATATTGAAGTGACTGTTATTTTGTATTTACTGATTGTTGTGCTTTTATGTATGTCTTAAAGGTGGGGTAGGTAAGTTTGAGAAACCGGCTCGAGATACACTTGTTGTTATATTCCATGGAATGCTCTTAACATCCCGATAGCAATGAATATCTGAAGTGCTTTGACAAAAAATCCATAATAAATGTCATCTGTGGAAGCCGTGGTACTGTAAAAAGCACGACCAATCATCTGAGCCGGCCAGGCTAAAATAACTGGATGGCCTACCTGCCTGTCAGCCTTCCATCTGTGCACAAACTTATCTCGAGCCCTCATTGGTCATGTGCGCGTTCGTGTGTGTTGGAGGAGGGGCTCTGTGAGGAAGTGGCAGATTTTCTCCGGTTGTGTATTTTCAAATTCTAGCGATCTCGAGCCGGTTTCTCCAAAATTACCTACCCCACCTTTAATGTGTGCATATGTATAAATGTGTCTTGTATATATACATATTTTTATATATATTTGTTTTTGTATTCTGGATTTTGGGAAACTGTATTTCGATCTCTCTGTACACACAAACTGGAAGATTGACAATAAAGTCAATAGGAGCACGAGTGTTACATAGTGATGTCACCATGTTCCGGAAGAAAACAAAGGAGTCCAATGGAGGTGTTTCAGGTAGCATAGGGGAACTGTGTGTGACAGAAACTCCCTCTGGAGGGAACACAGGGGTTTCAGCCTCTGCAGACCATTTGCATGCACTACAAAAACACTACAGGAGAAGGAACACCACAGAAGAAGAATAGCACCCCTTTAAGTAAACACAAGGAGGACGGAAGTATAACTCGTGAATCTGAGGGATAACATAACATGAGAAAAGTTTAGCTTTACCGCATTATGCCCTCCCCCTCCACACACACACACACACACACACACACACACACACACACACACACACACACACACACACACACACACACACACACACACACACACACACACTTGAATGAAACCTAGATCTTTCACATCAGATCACATGAACGCTGTGCTCTCTGTATCTGGTGTCCGGTGCATCGTGTCCTGACGTGTGATTGGTTTACATGTGGACTGTATTTCTCAGTCAGCTAAATATCTCTGCTGTCTGAAAAAAGCCTAAAACATGCCACCTGCTAGATACTGAGAAACAAAAGCCAGAGCAAACAGAGTCCTAATCCACGAGACTGAAATCAAATGTGTGTAAAGATTATAGAGATCTCACTCTGCACACTTCTACCATTTACAAACACTGACAGACACACAACAACTGTTCTTTACATATTGAAGAGTATTTCCAGTTATACATAAAAAAAAACATATTTTATCAGACAGTTTACAACCTAACAATTCACAAAACCGATCAAATGCAGCCATTTAGCTTAGCGGTGGTGACGTGCAGTCATGTGACCGTGCTGTCGTTACTTTATAGCCCTACATTAGCCACCTTTAGCTTAGCGGTGGTGACGTGAAGTCATGTGACCGTGCTGTAGTTCCAATATAGCCCAACGTTAGCCACCTTTAGCCTAGCGGTGGTGACATGAAGTCATGTGACCGTGCTGTAGTTCCAATATAGCCCAACGTTAGCCACCTTTAGCTTAGCGGTGGTGACGTGAAGTCATGTGACCATACTCTAGTTCCTTTATAGCCCAATATTAGCCACCTTTAGCTTAGCGGTGGTGACGTGAAGTCATGTGACCGTGCTTTAGTTCCTTTACAGCCCAACGTTAGCCACCTTTAGCTTAGCGGTGGTGACGTGAAGTCATGTGACCGTGCTGTAGTTCCTTTATAGCCCAACGTTAGCCGCCTTTAGCTTAGCGGTGGTGACGTGAAGTCATGTGACCGTGCTGTCGTTACTTTATAGCCCAACATTAGCCACCTTTAGCTTAGCGGTGGTGACGTGAAGTCATGTGACCGTACTGTAGTTCCTTTATAGCCCAACGTTAGCCACCTTTAGCTTAGCGGTGGTGACGTGAAGTCATGTGACCGTACTGTAGTTCCTTTATAGCCCAACATTAGCCACCTTTAGCTTAGCGGTGGTGACGTGAAGTCATGTGACCATACTCTAGTTCCTTTATAGCCCAATATTAGCTACCTTTAGCTTAGCGGTGGTGACGTGAAGTCATGTGACCGTGCTGTCGTTACTTTATAGCCCTACATTAGCCACCATTAGCTTAGCGGTGGTGACGTGAAGTCATGTGACCGTGCTGTAGTTCCTGTATAGCCCAACGTTAGCCACCTTTAGCTTAGCGGTGGTGACGTGAAGTCATGTGACCGTACTGTAGTTCCTTTATAGCCCAACATTAGCCACCTTTAGCTTAGCGGTGGTGACGTGAAGTCATGTGACCGTGCTGTAGTTCCTTTATAGCCCAACATTAGCCACCTTTAGCTTAGCGGTGGTGACGTGAAGTCATGTGACCGTACTGTAGTTCCTTTATAGCCCAACATTAGCCACCTTTAGCTTAGCGGTGGTGACGTGAAGTCATGTGACCGTGCTGTAGTTCCTTTATAGCCCAACATTAGCCACCTTTAGCTTAGCGGTGGTGACGTGAAGTCATGTGAACGTGCTGTCGTTACTTTATAGCCCAACATTAGCCTCCTTTAGCTTAGCGGTGGTGACGTGAAGTCATGTGACCGTGCTGTAGTTCCTTCATAGCCCAACATTAGCCACCTTTAGCTTAGCGGTGGTGACGTGAAGTCATGTGACCGTGCTGTAGTTCCTTTATAGCCCAACATTAGCCCCCTTTAGCTTAGCGGTGGTGTCGTGAAGTCATGTGACCGTGCTGTCGTTACTTTATAGCCCAACATTAGCCCCCTTTAGCTTAGCGGTGGTGACGTGAAGTCATGTGACCGTGCTGTAGTTCCTTTATAGCCCAACATTAGCCTCCTTTAGCTTAGCGGTGGTGACGTGAAGTCATGTGACCGTGCTGTAGTTCCTTCATAGCCCAACATTAGCCACCTTTAGCTTAGCGGTGGTGACGTGAAGTCATGTGACCGTGCTGTCGTTACTTTATAGCCCAACATTAGCCACCTTCAGTGGCGAGCCGTGACTTTTATACCTAGGCCCTCTGACCCCCCCTCTTCCCTCGAAAAAAGAAGAAGAGTTATTACGTCTCAGCGTATACTTCAGTGGAATATCAAAACAACGGCCCGGGGTGCAAAACGCATCAATGACAGCGACCCTCTACCCCACAAAACAACACCATTTATCTAAACACCTATCATGACAGAGCACCCACAGCCAAGTAACAATTCAAAATGAATGAAGTCGGCACGGCGGCCCACATTGGAAATGACTTAGGCCTACCTTTGATGATCAAATCACTGAAACACAAAGTCCATCCTCCTGTCCTTTTGGATGAAGCACTTGATGGCGGGTCGTGCAGCTGATCCTTTGCCACTCCAATTTATCATTGTAACTCAATCTTGAAAATGACTCGGTTAATAGTTTCGCAACGATGTCATCACTATCACTGACATGAGCCATCATGAACTAATTTATGCTAATCATAAATCTATCGATCATAAATCTATCGATTAGATTTATGATTCGAAAATAATAAAAGTAGGGGAGACATGTGGATATTATCCGGCTGAACAAAACGTGCATTTATCAAACAGGTTCGTTCCACAGACCTTATTTCCAGCTATTACATCCATGAGAAATCCCATTGCTTTTCTGTCGAGGGAACCCGAGCGCAGCTTACTTCCGTGCTGTAGTTCCTTTATAGCCCAACGTTAGCCACCTTTAGCATAGCGGTGGTGACGTGAAGTCATGTGACCGTGCTGTAGTTCCTTTATAGCCCAACATTAGCCACCTTTAGCTTAGCGGTGGTGACGTGAAGTCATGTGACCGTGCTGTCGTTACTTTATAGCCCAACATTAGCCACCTTTAGCTTAGCGGTGTTGACGTGAAGTCATGTGACCGTGCTGTAGTTCCTTTATAGCCTAACATTAGCCACCTTTAGCATAGCGGTGGTGACGTGAAGTCATGTGACCGTGCTGTAGTTCCTTTATAGCCCAACATTAGCCACCTTTAGCATAGCGGTGGTGACGTGAAGTCATGTGACCGTGCTGTAGTTCCTTTATAGCCCAACATTAGCCATCTTTAGCTTAGCGGTGGTGACGTGAAGTCATGTGACCGTGCTGTAGTTCCTTTATAGCCTAACATTAGCCACCTTTAGCATAGCGGTGGTGACGTGAAGTCATGTGACCGTGCTGTAGTTCCTTTATAGCCCAACATTAGCCACCTTTAGCTTAGCGGTGGTGACGTGAAGTCATGTGACCGTGCTGTCGTTACTTTATAGCCCAACATTAGCCACCTTTAGCTTAGCGGTGTTGACGTGAAGTCATGTGACCGTGCTGTAGTTCCTTTATAGCCCAACATTAGCCACCTTTAGCTTAGCGGTGGTGACGTGAAGTCATGTGACCGTGCTGTAGTTCCTTTATAGCCCAACATTAGCCACCTTTAGCTTAGCGGTGGTGACTTGAAGTCATGTGACCGTGCTGTAGTTCCTTTATAGCCCAACATTAGCCACCTTTAGCTTAGCGGTGGTGACGTGAAGTCATGTGACCGTGCTGTAGTTCCTTTATAGCCCAACGTTAGCCACCTTTAGCATAGCGGTGGTGACGTGAAGTCATGTGACCGTGCTGTAGTTCCTTTATAGCCCAACATTAGCCACCTTTAGCTTAGCGGTGGTGACGTGAAGTCATGTGACCGTAATGTAGTTCCTTTATAGCCCAACATTAGCCACCTTTAGCTTAGCGGTGGTGACGTGAAGTCATGTGACCGTGCTGTAGTTCCTTTATAGCCCAACATTAGCCACCTTTAGCTTAGCGGTGGTGACGTGAAGTCATGTGACCGTGCTGTAGTTCCTTTATAGCCCAACATTAGCCACCTTTAGCTTAGCGGTGGTGACGTGAAGTCATGTGACCGTGCTGTAGTTCCTTTATAGCCCAACATTAGCCACCTTTAGCTTAGCGGTGGTGACGTGAAGTCATGTGACCATACTCTAGTTCCTTTATAGCCCAATATTAGCCACCTTTAGCTTAGCGGTTGTGACGTGAAGTCATGTGACCGTGCTGTAGTTCCTTTATAGCCGAACGTTTACTTCAGAAATCATAAAGTGGTGTTAATATGTGGAGATTATCCTGCTGAACTAAACGTGTAAGAATCATAGATGTTTGTTTCTCAGGGCTTCTGTACGTTCAGAACAACACGGAAGAACCCCGACTGAGATCTGAAGTCAACAGAAGAAGATAAAAATCTGATAACATCCTCATCACTTAGTTGACCTTTCACCTGGATCAGCGTTGATACTGACCGTTTGAAGAGCGGCCCGGTCCTCCAGATGTTGGTGTTTCCCACGCAGCCCCTTGGAGGCTCCGTGATGTTCTCCTTCTCAAACAGCTCCTGCAGCGACTGAGCCACGACCGCCACCGCATCCGCGATGTGAGCCGACTCGTTCTTACCGTTTATCAGCTGGAGGCCCAGCAGGCCTGCACCACACACACACACACACACACACACACACACACACACACACACACACACACACACACACACACACACACACACACACACACACACACACAGACACACACACACACAGACACACACACACACACACACACACACACACACACACACAAAGGAGAGGTTACACACACAGCAGAAAGTGGGCTGCAGACTGGAAACTGCCCTCATTCATACGGCTAATTAACTCGCACACACAGTTTAACTAATCTTATAGATGTAACTAAAGGAGTGCTTCAGTGTAATTCAAACACACACACACACACTCTCAGGGCTTCAGGCGTCAGGTCATTGTTCAGTACCACCAAACTGCATGCTGGGAGTTCACTCTGAGAATCACAGCCGTTTGTCTGAGGAAAGAGAAAAGCCTCACTGGGACGTTATGAACTGTGCCTGGTGATTTCCTTCAGCAGAAACTAGTCACAGTGCAACGAAAAGTGTCTACATCTGCGCTCCAGCTAACTGAGAACAGCACGCTAACACCATTAGTATTCCCTAATGAAACTGCCAGGAACATCTAGCTAATATTTACTAATGAAAACACTGAGAACAGCAGGCTAACACCGTTAGCATTCCCTAATGAAACTGCCAGGAACATCTAGCTAATATTTACTAATGAAAACACTGAGAACAGCAGGCTAACACCGTTAGCATTCCCTAATGAAACTGCCAGGAACATCTAGCTAATATGTACTAATGAAAACACTGAGAACCACAGAAACTACTAGCTAGTGCTGTTAGCAGTGTAGCTAGCTAGTGCCTTCTGAGCAGATAATATTCAGCCATTAAATAGAGAACAGCTAGCTAACATTAGCACTGTTTCAGCTGTTAACTGAAACTGAAGCACTGCAGAAGCATTCCTGCCCAACGGCCCCCTTCAATCACGAAGACAGGATAAGCTACCTTTCTTAAGTTAAAATAAAGAGTAGAACTGGTTATTGCAGTTAAAAACTGATTCTGAATTAAGTTAACGTGTTCCCGTGGCGCAGAGGAATGCTAACGGTGCTAGCAGACGGTTGTCCGTTAGCTGAAGCATCAAATGCAGAAACCTTTTCCTCATAATGTGACAAGTGTCTGGTAAAGAAAAACAACATCAAAATCCATAACGTCACAGTACTGCTTCTTAGGTTTCTTTTCAGGGAATCGTTTCAGAGAGCAGGGGGTGGACACAATAACAGGAACACCTGTGGGATCTGATGCAAGCCAACACAACAGCAGCAGAAATACCTCTGAGAAGACTTCAGGTCTGTTAGTGGTACACCTGTGACGCTCTGTGTTTACTGTTGAATTCTACGTCAGGTACGAGTGTTCATGTTGTCATGTTCACCCACTCTTCATAACTCATTATTTAGAGGTCTTTACACACCTGTACAGAACTCAGGGAGGTGGTGGTGGACATTTTGGAGCAGATTCAAATCACGGTGCGGATACTAGCATTATTTTAAATATATGGAAACGGCCTTGGCGGAGGTCATGGTCCTTTCTAGTTTCATTTTAACTGGTAAGCAATGGTGTTCCTGAGATCCAGACTGTTCTATCGATAAGGAACTGTGTTAAAATAATAGTTTTGATTATTAAACATGGCAAGGAATTAATTAATAAACACATATTTTGTGTGTTTCTGGTATAGGTTCTTAATGGTATTAATTTGAGCCAAAACTCTTACACTGCAATGCATATAGATAGTCGATGTTGGGTTATTAATTATAACTTATTTTCTGGTGTCAATAATAAAGAAGTGATGAATATCCAAATCCAAATAATAAAAGGTCCATCCTCTGAGAAAAGTCACAAAAAAAAAAAAGGGTTTTTCATGAAAATAAAAGTCCTATTTTCTGACGATATTTAAAACTCAATCTCCTCTCACGTTGTCTTCTTTATGGATAAGGACTGCTGGTATTAACAGTTGTTAAAGTAAACCAGGTGGGTTAATATCAATAATAAACGTGTCTTTAATCTGAAATGGTTTCCCTAAAAAGAAACCCCAAACTTCTCTGGCAG
Source organism: Trematomus bernacchii (assembly GCF_902827165.1). Taxonomy (NCBI): domain Eukaryota; kingdom Metazoa; phylum Chordata; class Actinopteri; order Perciformes; family Nototheniidae; genus Trematomus; species Trematomus bernacchii. Next base: position 644,693 of record NW_022987642.1, read on the forward strand.
AGACAGAACAGCTGAGGATTATTTTCAGAGTGCTATCTTGCCACACTTTTAAGAACATGATGGATCATCTTTGGACACATCTGGAGTTACGGGAAGGGACAGGGATGTGTAGAAAAATTACACATCATTTTTAAGAGTGCAGCAGCTGGTGAGGATGTTTTCTGAAACAGAAAGGGATCAGAGCGGGGAGCAGATCACCCAGCAGCCAGAGGGACGCACCTGAGGGTCAACGTGGACCAGGTTTACTTTAACTCCAACATTATGCCCCAGGAAGTCTTCAAACAGCGGCCAAAGGCTCTTCTGCAGATCCAATGTAGATCTATGGAGGGTCTTACATGGCCAAAAGTATGTGGACATCTCAAATATCTAAATAACTGTAGTGAAAGTCCAAAGTTTTCCACTAACAGACAGCTGGCTAGTGTTGACTAATGAAGACACTTACAATAACTGGCTACCAATGTTAGCATTGCCCATAGAAACTACTGGGAACAGAACAACAAGCTAACATTTTCTGCTTAAACCACTAGCTAGCGCTGTTAGCCCTGAAGCTAGCGATTACTCCTAAAGTAAAGTTAGCTAATAATCGTCCTTTCATAGACCCAATAGGCAGATTATATTAAGGAAAGATAAATAAAGCGAACATTAAAACCTTTCGCTTAACCTGTTAAGCCCCGAGCCTGTTTTTCATGTTTCAGGCTCGAAAATGACATGCCCAAAACAAATGACTACAACTTCACTTCTAAAAGGGTTATATGAATAATTTCTTTTATCAAAGCAAGGTTACATCTGTGAGTTGGATGTAGAAGTGTCAGAATCAATATAGATTTTTCTCAGTTAGAGTAAATTCAGATGGAACATAGTAAAAAAAGGTAAATTCTTACCTCCGCCTAAAGAAAAAACATTACTTATAGTGAAAACCACCCTTGAATGATGGGATGGTAGACTAAAAGCTTTAGGAATCCAAACTATAACATATAATAAGTACCCTGTATCAAGATTGAGGCCAAACAAGTTAAATTTGACATTTTTAGAGAGGTTTAGCAAAAAAAAGGTCCAGGCGGAATAAGCTTTCGGCACATTTGGGTACATCTGGTTCCATCAGTGCCATTTGACCTTTTTCAGGTACCAGACTATAAAAATGATGAATTACATTGAATTATCACCATAGGTATTCATTCCATCCAAAGAAGAAAAAAAAAAAAAAAAAAAAAAAAAAAGACCCGTCGACGGGGGCTTTGGGGCTTAACAGGTTAATATTAGCTTGACAATTAAAGGGTTATTCCAATTTACAAAAACTATTCCAAGATGTTTTACTCGTGAAATATCAAAAGAATGTGACCGTAAATTAAGACTTCTTTGAAAATAGTCAGTTTTTATGAGAAAAGCTATTCGTGTTTTGGACTACTGACTCAACTACATATAGAGTATATTAACAGTATCTTCATGAACACACCAAGTCGGAGAAACATGTTCCCAGAATATCCCAGGAGAGCCTGAACACACCATATCTACTATTGGTGTCCACATACTTCTAGCCGTATCAGCGTGTTGACGTCATCTGGCTGCCCGAGTGATCAGCTGACTCAATAAGCCCCGCCCCCTCCCTACTCCCAGTGGGCGGGAACTCTATCGGCCAATGGCATAGGGGCAGATCATCAAGCAGGAAACGGGAAGCAGCGGCGGCATCTTACCAGTGTTTGTTCAGACACACGTCATGGTAATCGTAGCAACATTAGCAGTTTTTAAACCCACCCAAACCCACCCAACCCCCCCCATCGACCCCGAATATTTCCCCCCCCCCCCCCCCAACACATGTTATAGTGTACGGTGAGAACGAGCAGACGGGCGGGCGGACACACACTATAGAAAATGAAACAAACAAAAAGATGTTAGACACATTTAAAGCCACACAGTTACAATGAGCCAGAAAGAAAACAGTGGTTAGGAACCTTTAAACATGTCTCTCTTTTGTTTAGTTCTTTTACAGATGTTTAAACGTTCAACCAGCAGTTAGAGAAAAACCAGAGAAACACGACCAGGATGCTGAGCAGCAAACTGACTGTGATGAGGAGGAGAATCTTCCTTCATCAGAGACCTGCAGCACTACAGACAGAGAGGCGGCCATGTTTCCATCCAACGGCTCCGTAAACACACGGATCAGTATGTAGTGTCTCTACTTTAAAGAGTCCTCTCCTGCTGATGTTCAGGTGTATATCAGTATGTAGTGTCTCTACTTTAAAGAGTCCTCTCCTGCTGATGTTCAGGTGTATATCAGTATGTAGTGTCTCTACTTTAAAGAGTCCTCTCCTGCTGATGTTCAGGTGTATATCAGTATGTAGTGTCTCTACTTTAAAGAGTCCTCTCCTGCTGATGTTCAGGTGTATATCAGTATGTAGTGTCTCTACTTTAAAGAGTCCTCTCCTGCTGATGTTCAGGTGTATATCAGTATGTAGTGTCTCTACTTTAAAGAGTCCTCTCCTGCTGATGTTCAGGTGTATATCAGTATGTAGTGTCTCTACTTTAAAGAGTCCTCTCCTGCTGATGTTCAGGTGTATATCAGTATGTAGTGTCTCTACTTTAAAGAGTCCTCTCCTGCTGATGTTCAGGTGTATATCAGTATGTAGTGTCTCTACTTTAAAGAGTCCTCTCCTGCTGATGTTCAGGTGTATATCAGTATGTAGTGTCTCTACTTTAAAGAGTCCTCTCCTGCTGATGTTCAGGTGTATATCAGTATGTAGTGTCTCTACTTTAAAGAGTCCTCTCCTGCTGATGTTCAGGTGTATATCAGTGTGTAGTGTCTCTACTTTAAAGAGTCCTCTCCTGCTGATGTTCAGGTGTATATCAGTATGTAGTGTCTCTACTTTAAAGAGTCCTCTCCTGCTGATGTTCAGGTGTATATCAGTATGTAGTGTCTCTACTTTAAAGAGTCCTCTCCAGCTGATGTTCAGGTGTATATCAGTATGTAGTGTCTCTACTTTAAAGAGTCCTCTCCTGCTGATGTTCAGGTGTATATCAGTATGTAGTGTCTCTACTTTAAAGAGTCCTCTCCTGCTGATGTTCAGGTGTATATCAGTATGTAGTGTCTCTACTTGAAAGAGTCCTCTCCTGCTGATGTTCAGGTGTATATCAGTATGTAGTGTCTCTACTTTAAAGAGTCCTCTCCAGCTGATGTTCAGGTGTATATCAGTATGTAGTGTCTCTACTTTAAAGAGTCCTCTCCTGCTGATGTTCAGGTGTATATCAGTATGTAGTGTCTCTACTTTAAAGAGTCCTCTCCTGCTGATGTTCAGGTGTATATCAGTATGTAGTGTCTCTACTTGAAAGAGTCCTCTCCTGCTGATGTTCAGGTGTATATCAGTATGTAGTGTCTCTACTTTAAAGAGTCCTCTCCTGCTGATGTTCAGGTGTATATCAGTATGTAGTGTCTCTACTTTAAAGAGTCCTCTCCTGCTGATGTTCAGGTGTATATCAGTATGCAGTATCTCTACTTTAAAGAGTCCTCTCCTGCTGATGTTCAGGTGTATATCAGTATGTAGTGTCTCTACTTTAAAGAGTCCTCTTCCTCACTGACCTGGATCTGACTTTTTAGAAAGACTTTGTTTGAAAAATATCTCTAATGTTGGATGGAAGCAGAGCCGAGAGAGAGGAAGAGGAGAGAGGTGAGGAAGAGGAGAGAGGTGAGGAAGAGGAGAGGTGAGGAAGAGGAGAGGAAGAGGAGAGGAAGAAGAGCTGATGAAGAGGGGAGGTGATGAAGAGATGATGAAGAGGGGAGGTGATGAAGAGATGATGAAGAGGGGAGGTGATGAAGAGATGATGAAGAGGGGAGGTGATGAAGAGATGATGAAGAGGGGAGGTGATGAAGAGATGATGAAGAGGGGAGGTGATGATGAGATGATGAAGAGGGGAGGTGATGAAGAGATGATGAAGAGGGGAGGTGATAAAGAGATGATGAAGAGGGGAGGTGATGAAGAGATGATGAAGAGGTGCTGAAGAGGAGGAGGTGATCATGAAGAAGTGATGAAGAGGTGATGAAGAGGAGGTGATGAAGAGATGATGAAGAGGTGCTGAAGAGGAGGAGGTGATCATGAAGAAGTGATGAAGAGGTGATGAAGAGGAGGTGATATAGTGCTAAAGGAGTAGGTGATGAAGAGGAGGTGATAAAGAGGAGGTTATGAAGAGGAGGAGGAGGAGGATGTGATGAAGAGGAGGAGGTGATGAAGAGGAGGAGGAAGAGTACCGTCAGGAGCCTCGCTCAGAGCCTTCCCGGTCATCTCTCTCTCTCCGACCAGCCAAACGTATCCTGATCCCGTCATGTTCAGCTGCCGCGCCGCTTTGTACACGGCGGCTGCCTCGTCCTCACTGTGGGGGGTTAGCAGGCGTTAGCTTAACGCTAGCATGAGAGACGTGAGCTAAACGCTAGCATGAGAGACGTGAGCTAAACGCTAGCATGAGAGACGTGAGCTAAACGCTAGCATGAGAGACGTGAGCTAAACGCTAGCATGAGAGACGTGAGCTAAACGCTAGCATGAGAGACGTGAGCTAAACGCTAGCATGAGAGACGTGAGCTAAACACTAGCATGAGAGACGTGAGCTTAACGCTAGCATGAGAGACGTGAGCTAAACGCTAGCATGAGAGACGTGAGCTAAACGCTAGCATGAGAGACGTGAGCTAAACACTAGCATGAGAGACGTGAGCTAAACGCTAGCATGAGAGACGTGAGCTAAACACTAGCATGAGAGACGTGAGCTTAACGCTAGCATGAGAGACGTGAGCTAAACGCTAGCATGAGAGACGTGAGCTAAACACTAGCATGAGAGACGTGAGCTAAACGCTAGCATGAGAGACGTGAGCTAAACTCTAGCATGAGAGACGTGAGCTAAACGCTAGCATGAGAGACGTGAGCTAAACGCTAGCATGAGAGACGTGAGCTAAACTCTAGCATGAGAGACGTGAGCTAAACGCTAGCATGAGAGACGTGAGCTTAACGCTAGCATGAGAGACGTGAGCTAAACGCTAGCAAAATGAGATGTACGCTAAATGTCTTGAGATCTTAGCGAGTTTGTTGTTAGCTGGATGGGAACGAGACGTCAGCAAGGGTGATAGTGTGGCGGAGCATTAAGGGACATCATTCACCGTTGTATTGTTGTGGGTGGGGAACACGATATAGTGTTGCCCCACGGACCGGTTAGTGGACGGCACCTTGGTGTTCCGGTTTCCTGTTGTTATTATTCCAGCTTCGCAGTAGCATGCAGCTAGTACGTTTTTGTGTGTGTGAGTGAAATGAAAATAAAGTGTGGAGTTCCATATTAAACACACCGCCTCCGACTCTGAACATGGCAGATCGCAATGTTTTTATTAAACTGCCGGAGTTATGGGAACATGCCGCTACGGCCTAGTTCGTACCGCAACGAGGACCTGAAGTATTTCCACGAGATGGCGGCGCTGGGGAGCTCCGCGTCATCCAAGTTGGGCCAATTTATTGCGGACCCCCCGCGCCAGGGCAAATATGAGGCGATTAAAGCCCTTCTCCTTAAGACATTTGGCTTATCTGCTAATGAGAGGGCTCGCCAGATTGACGAGCCTAACGGACGGTAATTGTATCGACAAGCTGCCTTGGGTTATGCTGGGCATTAGGACCGCACCAAAGGAGGATCTGCAGTGCTCCACGGCTGAGATGGTCTACGGCAGTGCTTCTCAAAGTGTGGTCCATGAGCGCCCCCTAATGGTCCGTGAGTATATTGGTAACATTTCACATTTGAAATAAGTTTGAGTTTTCCGCACTCTCGCGGGAATATCTCCGCAATGGAGCGAGCTTAAAGGGGACCTATCATGCAAAATGCACTTTTGTACGTCTTTTCTACATGAATATGTGTCCCTGGTGTTCCAGGGAACTCACCAAGTGTCAGAAAACACAACCCTCTCTATTTTCCTCCATACCCAAATCTCTAAAAAAGGGGCTGCAACGGATCTGATACAAACTGATCCAGATTTGAAAATTCTCTGACGTCAGGAACGAGGAGCTCCGCCTATATGGCCAACTTTCCACCTATCAGGGGAATGAGAGGTTGCCGTGGCATGGTAACAGCATGGTAACAGCATGGTAACAGCATGGTAACATGACGCTCGTGCCTCGTCGTCCCCCTCCTTTGCAGGCGAAATTAGGCATGGCTAAAATGCATGATCTGTTTGGTATTTTGATAAAGAAACTTCACAGACATGTTTTATATAGGTATGGCCCTAGAATATATTATTCAAATATAGCATGATAGGTCCACTTTAAGTTTCACTTTCGATGATATAGCCCAGCGCAACACCTTCATCACACATGTTGCCACTTGTTTGTACCATTTTCAGGCGATTTGTAATCTGTTCTAGAAAAACGATGTGATTTTGGATATTGGTGGAGTTAGGTGGTCCGCGAGTGTTTTTTTATTGGTTAAGTGGTCCTTGGTATGAAAAGGTTTGAGAAGCACTGGTCTACGGTCAGCCGCTGCGGGTTCCAGGGGATTTCCTCCCCAACACATTGGCCCTCTGGTCGGCGACCGCCCAGCACGCTTTCCTGCATGACACCGCTAAGGCCTTTGCTCCGATCCCCACTGCTCAGCACGGCACTCCGGTGTTCCCCTGCAGCCCCCTTAAGACGGGCCTTTCTGAGTCTTGGAACACGGGGGAAAGCACTTGGTGGTGGACCTGGGTGGCAGGGCCGAGCACGTCTCGGTGGACCAGGTTCTCAGCAGAATGTTAGTGAGATATTTGCGAGACATTAATGTGACAGTAGGTAGATGTGAGCAAGACCTAAGCGAGTTGTTAGCGAGACGTTGGAGATGCGTTTAAAGTGGGTCATGTGTTATTACACAGATGTCTATTTAGAATACGCTTTTCTACCAAAACTACGCAAACAGCAAGTACCCAAACACCCACCTGGCAGAGAGGATGATGACTCGAGCCTCCAGGTCTCTGGCCTCCAGCAGCAGAGCCGTCAGGTTCGTCTCCGGGCTGAAGGACAGCACCTTCTCCGCCTGCAGGACCAGGTGTAGAGCGACAGGTGTAGAGCGTCAGGTGTAGAGCGTCAGGTGTAGAGCGACAGGTGTAGAGCGTCAGGTGTAGAGCGACAGGTGTAGAGCGACAGGTGTAGAGCGACAGGTGTAGAGCGTCAGGTGTAGAGCGACAGGTGTAGAGCGTCAGGTGTAGAGCGTCAGGTGTAGAGCGACAGGTGTAGAGCGACAGGTGTAGAGCGACAGGTGTAGAGCGTCAGGTGTAGAGCGACAGGTGTAGAGCGTCAGGTGTAGAGCGACAGGTGTAGAGCGTCAGGTGTAGAGCGACAGGTGTAGAGCGACAGGTGTAGAGCGACAGGTGTAGAGCGTCAGGTGAAGAGCGTCAGGTGAAGAGCGACAGGTGTAGAGCGACAGGTGAAGAGCAGGACATTGAGAAACACAGCAGAACAAAACACCACAGAACACACATCATAGGAAAGGCATTATTAGCAGTGAACCCTCAGATGACCCCTGACCCCACCCTTGATGACCCCTGACCCCTCCCTCAATGACCCCATGCTCCCTCTCACCCACGCCACCACGGGGGGAGGGGGGCAACAAAAAAAAGAGTTCAAGATCTGCTGAACTGAAAGAAAACTGAAAGCCGAAGCTTGAATAAATAAAGTGGGAGGGGCTTGGTGTGGTGGCACATGCAAGGTGACTGCAACCAGCCAACCAATCAGGGACGTGCATGTTAGAGAGCGCTGATGCAACCGCAAATCAAAACAAAGACTTTGAGTGGAAATAGAGGGTGTGCAGGGGTCATGACAAGGAAGGTAGAGATGGAGAAAGACGAGCCTCCAGGATAATATAAGTCTATCTCTGGGTGTGGGGGGGTCGGGGGGGGCGTGTCTGTCCGCTGCGAGCTCATTGGTTGGGCGGCGTGCATCATGTGACCATGCAAGTTTCTACCTTGGGCGTTCTCCGGAAGTCATAGTTCTGATGGTCGTTTTCATAGTTCCTTTTTTTATTCTGATGGTAATGATGTGCACAGAGAAAATATGCAGACACAGAAGATTACAGACAGGAAGAGGAAACGCATCATAGAGGGGGAGGGGCCTGTCTGTCTGACTGTCTGTCTGATCGCTAATAGCTAATAGTTAACTGCCAACACCTAACTGTCAGCTAACAGCTAACAGCTAGTCGTTAACAACTAACTGTCAGCTAACTTCTCACTGGTAACTGCTAACAGCTAACAGCTAGTCGCTAACAACTAACTGTCAGCTAACTTCTCACTGGTAACTGCTAACAGCTAACAGCTAGTCGCTAACAACTAACTGTCAGCTAACTTCTCACTGGTAACTGCTAACAGCTAACTGCTAACAGCTAGTCGCTAAGTTAACTAACTGTCACCTAACCTTTCACTGCTAATTGCTAACAGCTAACTACTAACAGCTAGTCGCTAAGTTAACTAACTGTCAGCTAACTTCTCACTGCTAACTGCTAACAGCTAACAGATAATCGCTAACTGTCAGCTAACTTCTCACTGCTAACAGCTAACACTAGCTAGCTCTCCTGCTGTTTTTAAAAGAGATTAGTTGTTAAAAGTGTCGCATTATCAGTTTTCTTTATTATTAATCTATATATATATAATTATTGTTGTTATTTGTATTATAACTGTAGTCCTAAAGTACATAACAATAACATTTGAAATAGTTTCAGATTCACCACCTCCAGCTGTTATTGCAGCACTGAGCTGAATGAAGAGCTTTGATAGTGAGGAGTGTTTGTGCATAATAACATTTCATTTCAGGTAAAATAACTCTCGTTATTCCAGTGTACAGAGCGACGCTCCACCAGCGACCTCCGGATTGTCTCTAGAGATATATTTAGTTTTGGAGATAAATATAAACCTGTGAGCGGCGTTTTTATTTTTGTAGCAGAACAAAGACCTTTACGTGTTTGAAACCTGAATCCCTCACAGCTGGAGACCTGAGACACAGCTCAGAAAACCTGAAGCATCACGGGAGAGGCTGCTTCATTTATTCATCAAATCAGGGAATCATTGTTTAGAAAATAACAAAGACATTTTATATTAAATCTGCACATCTGGATCATTTTTTTTTAATGAAGGCTAAAAACTAAACGGGGGAGTCTTTTAAAACACTTTGATTAACACACTTATACAACATGGGTTACATAATGACAAGTACTCTGTGATTTATCACGTGTTTAAATGTATGCTACAAGTCAGTTTTTCACCTGTCTCTTAAGGCCCTGACACACCAGGCAGTCACCAGAGAACTCGCCGACGCCGACTGTTAACTCGCCGTGTTCTCCTGCGTCTTGGCCATGTGTCGCACTGGAACACACCGCAAAGACTTCAGCCGAGCACGTACGAACAGCGCATGCATGTTTCGTGCGGTACTGGAGCTATCAGCCATTGGAGTGTTGCTTGTGGAAGACATTCTCAAGCAACCGTTTCGCTTCTCATGCACTGATTCGCTAGCTGAACAGCCAATCAGAGTGATTTCTTTGGCCGACCGCCTGTGGCCAACGCACGGCCGATTCAACATGTTGAATCGGCCGTGCGTCGGCCATGAAAGGCCAAATAAGGCGTGTCACGGCCGATGGTGCGGGACACACCAAATTGAGTTTGGGCAACAGGGCACGCTTCGTCGTCCGACTAACGAAAACGGCCGATTTCGGTCTGGTGTGTCAGGGCCTTAAAATGTCATCAGTTTTTCATGTAAAGCCTTTTGGACTGGGTTTTGAAAGCAATAGCTCAGTATGTCGACACAACTTGGCTAACGTTAGCGTGGGTGTGTTTACTATTTGTTTGGACTTCTCCTAAATTCTCTCTTTGCTTTAATGTGAAACTCAATATTGATGTTGTGTAATGTGAAGTAGTCTGGTTTAAACAAAGGTTAAATAAAGAACATGGGTTAGCGTGTAGAAACACAGGGAGGCGTGTGAACCCCCATCAGCAGCTGGCCCTCCACTCAATACACTCCAAATGTTCACCTCATTAAATGTACATCCATGTCCCTGAACCACACACACACACACACACACACACACACACACACACACACACACACACACACACACACACACACACACACACACACACACACACACACACACACACACACACACACACACACACACACACACACACACACACACACACACACACACACACACACACACACACACACACACACACACACACACACACACACACACACACACACACACACACACACACACACACACACACACACACACACACACACACACAGTTATTTGGATGTTAAGGAGAATTTATTCCCTATTCAGACGTGAGTTTCCTCAACTATTTAACTAGTTTTCCCTTCACTAGTTTAGTAGCTACACACATTTATTCAGTTAGCTAGTGTAGAAGTGATCACTGATCACCCAGCTGGGGTCCCATTGATCTTAACTAGTGAGGCTCTGAATGTTAACTACCTACCTATTATGGGCAAAATGTTAACTAGTTACACAAACTAGTTAACTAGTGAAGGACTGCCACTGTCATACATGTTAACTAGCAATCGTTTTGAGCTTCACTAGTTTAATATTTAACACAACACACAACTTTTGTAACGGATATTTTAGACCTTGTTAGTGAACTAGTTAACTGATCAAACTGACCATAAACTTAGTCTAACAAGTGGATATTTTGGCTTTACTATTCACCCCACTAATTAACCAGAGCAAAATGTTCGTTAACTAGTTAAGCTCCGATTGTTCATTCGCACACAGTGTATCCAACAGTACATTTTGTGTGTGTGTGTCTCTCTCTCTCTCTTTGTGTGTGTGTGTGTGTGTGTGTGTGTGTGTGTGTGTGTGTGTGTGTGTGTGTGTGTGTGATATTCTTCATTATTTCATTATGAACCCATGTTTAATTCAGGACTCTCCCTACTTTCACTAATGTGCTGTAATATTCATGTTCCTCCTGCATCATTGATGAGTCTCTGAGACAGGAAGTCACAGTTTCACTTTTTATAAACTTTGGTTTTTACTTCACTGACTTAATTACCCGCGTCTCTGAGGGTCTCACTTTTAAACATCCTTATCTTCACATTCAGAGAGCCTCCTCCGAGCCGCCCTCCTTCACCCAGAGATAATTAGTGCACATGTTTTATTAAAGTGTGTTTTTACTAATTACTAATTTGTCTTTACAAATATTTTCAGCTGCCTTCACTTGCTCTAAGTGCTTTTAATATTTTAGTCCTTCATAATATTTTATTTATTTTTATCTTGCTCTGTTTTAGGTCTGTGCCCACATTATGATACGCCGTGTTTATCTCCACTGGCTGTTCTTCAACCGGCTGTATGGCTTGGAGGTGAATTATATTTCTACATGTTTGATATATTTAAAGGTGAGACATGGAACGATGTTTTCTTCATATGTTGCAGGACAAGTTCTTCACCTCGGTGTTAATACTCTGACTGCATTAATATTCAGAAGATACCTCTGGGTATAAACGGTGATCAATTATGATTTGTTGATTAAATGATCGCTTATCACCACTGATCACTGAGACTCCTGAGGAATAACTGAGGGGATAAACCTGACTGACAGACAGACAGACAGACAGACAGACAGACAGACAGACAGACAGACAGACAGACAGACAGACAGAACTGAACTGAAGGAAAAGGAAAATTAAGGTATTTTTGAAGTAGAATAAAGAAGAACACAGAAATCAACAAAGAGAGGAAGAAACTAAAACTCCACCAAATGGCACAGAATGAATTTTTTGTTGTTGTGAGAGCAAGAATCTTCCGGTTGGTGCTTATAGTGAAAAAAAGGTCTAAAATTGTCTTGGAGTGTTTTCTTGATGAAACGCTGAGAGTAGCTGCTGCCCAGCACCCGGCCAGCAGCTTTCTGCAAGAAAAAGGCACTAACTGCCCATTACAGGTCCTGGAAATAGCTTCTACTGACATCTACCTGCTAACATCGAACTGCCAACATCTACCTGTTAGAGCTAACTGCTCAAATGTACCTGTTACAGAACTGCTAACATCTAACTGCCAACATCTAACTGCTAACACCTAACCGCTAACATCTAACTGCTAACATATAACCGCTAACATCTAACCGCTAACATCTAACCGCTAACATCTAACATCTAATTGATAACATCTAACTGCTCACAGCTAACCGCTAACATCTAATCGCTAACATCTAACCGCTAACATCTAACTGATAACATCTAATCGCTACCATCTAACCGCTAACATCTAACCACTAACATCTAACTGCTAACATCTAATCGCTAACATCTAACCGCTAACATCTAACTGATAACATCTAACTGCTAACAGCTAACCTCTAACCGCTAACTGCCAACAGCTAACATCTAATTGCTAACATCTAACTGACATCTAATCGCTAACAGCTAACCGCTAACTGCCAACAGCTAACATCTAACTGATAACATCTAACTGCTAACAGCTAACCGCTAACATCTAACCGCTAACATCTAACCGCTAGCATCTAACCGCTAACCGCTAACCGCTAACATCTAACTGCTAACAGCTAACCGCTAACTGCCAACAGCTAACTGCTAAAAATGAGCCACAGACAGTTTGGTAGCAATCAGACCTACGCTTTATGACTAAAATAACTACATTTATCCAGGGGGGGAATCTGGTATTGTGACAGGTGCTCTAACTTAGAATAAAATATAAATAAAAGAAAATATTTAAAATATTTAGGAGATTTGAGCTGAACTCGTCTGAAAAACTGAAAACGAATCAAAACAATTTCATAATGAAAATATGAAAAATATAAATAACTGCAAAATGAATTAAAAAAATCGAAGGACACAAACAGACGTTTTAAAGAAATGTGAAAATACGGACAGAAAGTCGGGCAGAACTTCGGAGAGAAAATCATCTTTATATTTATCTCGTTCTTGGTGGAGATCAGGGGCGTCGCCTGGACCTGAAAACATTCGGGGCTTAGCCCACAGTGGCGGCGGCACTACAGTGGCATTTTTCACTGCAACACTCCCCACACGCACACACACAGTACACCCGCAACTGTTACAATGAAGGCTCGATAATCAGCTCACGGCATATAGGCAGGGGTAAAGTGGTATTTTTTATGAGTGGGTGGCTCACCTCCTCAAGGGGGGTCCGGGGGGATGCTCCCCCGGGAAGATTTTTTTTTAAATATTGAAGTTAAATGCATCAATCTGGTGCACTTTGAGAGCAACATGAAGAGATCTATGGATACCTCTCTCAACACCCATATGAAGCAGAACTGTAAACAGAAGTACTTTTTCTTTATGGATATTTTACAAATCACTCCCCTTTTAAACTCTATTCTTGTTTTACTGCCATATAGTATTTCATAACTGTTTTTCCTTTATTCTCTTTTTTTAATAACTATAATGATCATATGAAGGTGTGCCGCGGAAATAATCTTTTGAATAATTTGTGACCAAACCGTTTGAGACCCACTGAGATAACTTAGACTAAAGTAAACTATCTAAACACTCAGAGAGTCCTTTAGCTCACCTGAGTCTCTCAGTCTGAGAGGAGAGGACTCTCCTCCAGCTTCTTGTGGAACAAACAGCTCCTTATGTCCGTTAGTGCAGCTAGCTAACCAGATGCTAACAACACGGTCCCTGCTGGCACCGGTCCCTCCCTCCCCCTCTCTCCCTCTCTCTCTCTCTATCACACAATGCGCTATTGCCACATACACACAGAGCCAAGCTTGAATGACACAAGCACACGTTTATTTCCATTCAACTCTCTGATTGGTCTGGTGTCATGCCTCTGTTGCATTCACTGAACATGGGAAATTACAGTGCTGCCGTCCTCTCTTGTGTCATGATGAGGTTCACGTAAAGCACGGTTAATGTATTATATTATTGAGGGAGAATTGTCCGGGGCTAAAGAAAAAACATTCGGGGCTAAAGCCCCGGATGCCCAGGCCAGGCGACGCCACTGGTGGAGATTGAAATAAAAACGAAGACAAAGAGAAGCTGCTGAATGTGAAGCCAGATGAGCAGTTTCATTTCTATCCCCCCCCCCCCCCCCCCCCCCCCCCGCTGACAGTTCATGAGCGTCCATAGGGTCTATCCCCCCTCCCCCCCCCACTGACAGTTCATGAGCGTCCATAGGGTCTATCCCCCCTCCCCCCCCCACTGACAGTTGGTGCGTCGACATTGCATTGTCCCACACAAACATACTCTCTGTCCCACTTGATGCTTTCTGGCACCTGGTCACCCTACACTGAGCAATATGGAGCTAATTAGTTAATTAAGCTTGTTCTTGTTCTTGTTCTTGTTCTTGTTCTTCGACGCACAAAATTCTTTATTATTCCGCCGGGTTATTTTGCGCCTCTTCTGCTCCCACATTCCACATCGCAGAAACTCTGTTCGAACATCAAAGCGTTCAGCTCGGTCGGGAATCGATGGCTATAGTTTCTCTATATACGGATATATCTCTATACGGTTTTGTCATAACTTCAGTGAAAATGCTCCAAACGGCCCAAAACTTCACAGGTTTGGTAACGATGCAGCCATCAACGCATCTAAGCGTATTATGGGATGTCATCAAATGCCGTTGGCATGGCGACAGATCATTCGCCATCAAGTTAGTTCAAAAATTTGCAGTTCAAATATTCTGCTGCTTTTCCAAGCCTTTTTACGCCCCCAGTGTTCAGGTATCATTTCAATCTAAATTCTTCACTTTCTTACACATTACTTTTCAGCATAGCAGTTTAGCGTCAGATTTTCAGCATAAAGCATTCCCACTAGCAATTTCTTCAGGAATTGCATTCTCTAGTTATCTAATAATAACAGTTATCTAATAATTACAGTTAATTTAAATAAATAATCTGATTTATTCATTATATTTTTAGGAACCCTAGTAAAATACAATTTAATGCAGAAATTCAAGCAAATTAGACCTTTTCAAACCAGTGTAAAATGTGAATACACACATATATATAAAATGCTAATTATGATTTAATTTATTTTTATGTTACCATGCTTCCCATTTTCAGAGCAGAGACAATCTCTCTCACAGAAAAAAATCAGAAACGTCAATAATAATAAGCGTGTTGTTTTAAATACAGATATCGATTGTAATTAAATATATATTTTTATGTATTTGCAGATTTTATTCTTTTGTTTACTGTCAGTAAAGTTACTACGATATTTGTTATAATACACGTTGTATTTTGATCTGCTTTCTAACAATCACCATTTCTTAACCTCGTTGTTAATCATTGAAATATTTGACATTTAAAACAACATTTCAATAACAATTTAATATTTTGAAGAATAAATAACAGCCTTAATGTCATGTAAATATTAATATTGTGTACTATTGTATTTACACTTTCCTGCCAATTAAAACTATTTAATTATTATGTAATAAAGACACATTAGACTTGATGTGATGTTATAACTGTGGGGGAAACTTCTGAAGCAATGGAGAGTCAGGACTCAGAGAGACACGAGGAGAGCTGGAGCTTTGATGGAGTCAGGACTCAGAGAGACACGAGGAGAGCTGGAGCTTTGATGGAGTCAGGACTCAGAGAGACACGAGGAGAGCTGGAGCTTTGATGGAGTCAGGACTCAGAGAGACACGAGGAGAGCTGGAGCTCTGATGGAGTCAGGACTCAGAGAGACACGAGGAGAGCTGGAGCTTTGATGGAGTCAGGACTCAGAGAGACAGGAGGAGAGCTGGAGCTTTGATGGAGTCAGGACTCAGAGAGACACGAGGAGAGCTGGAGCTTTGATGGAGTCAGGACTCAGAGAGAGACACGAGGAGAGCTGGAGCTTTGATGGAGTCAGGACTCAGAGAGACACGAGGAGAGCTGGAGCTTTGATGGAGTCAGGACTCAGAGAGACACGAGGAGAGCTGGAGCTTTGATGGAGTCAGGACTCAGAGAGACACGAGGAGAGCTGGAGCTTTGATGGAGTCAGGACTCAGAGAGACACGAGGAAAGCTGGAGCTTTGATGGAGTCAGGACTCAGAGAGACACGAGGAAAGCTGGAGCTTTGATGGAGTCAGGACTCAGAGAGACACGAGGAGAGCTGGAGCTTTGATGGAGTCAGGACTCAGAGAGAGACACGAGGAGAGCTGGAGCTTTGATGGAGTCAGGACTCAGAGAGACACGAGGAGAGCTGGAGCTTTGATGGAGTCAGGACTCAGAGAGACACGAGGAGAGCTGGAGCTTTGATGGAGTCAGGACTCAGAGAGACACGAGGAGAGCTGGAGCTTTGATGGAGTCAGGACTCAGAGAGAGACACGAGGAGAGCTGGAGCTTTGATGGAGTCAGGACTCAAGAGAGACACGAGGAGAGCTGGAGCTTTGATGGAGTCAGGACTCAGAGAGACACGAGGAGAGCTGGAGCTTTGATGGAGTCAGGACTCAGAGAGACACGAGGAGAGCTGGAGCTTTGATGGAGTCAGGACTCAGAGAGAGACACGAGGAGAGCTGGAGCTTTGATGGAGTCAGGACTCAGAGAGACACGAGGAGAGCTGGAGCTTTGATGGAGTCAGGACTCAGAGAGACACGAGGAGAGCTGGAGCTTTGATGGAGTCAGGACTCAGAGAGAGACACGAGGAGAGCTGGAGCTTTGATGGAGTCAGGACTCAGAGAGAGACACGAGGAGAGCTGGAGCTTTGATGGAGGCAGGACTCAGAGAGACACGAGGAGAGCTGGAGCTTTGATGGAGTCAGGACTCAGAGAGACATGAGGAGAGCTGGAGCTTTGATGGAGTCAGGACTCAGAGAGAGACACGAGGAGAGCTGGAGCTTTGATGGAGTCAGGACTCAGAGAGACACGAGGAGAGCTGGAGCTTTGATGGAGACAGGACTCAGAGAGACACGAGGAGAGCTGGAGCTCTGATGGAGTCAGGACTCAAAGAGACACGAGGAGAGCTGGAGCTTTGATGGAGTCAGGACTCAGAGAGACACGAGGAGAGCTGGAGCTTTGATGGAGTCAGGACTCAGAGAGAGACACGAGGAGAGCTGGAGCTTTGATGGAGACAGGACTCAGAGAGAGACACGAGGAGAGCTGGAGCTCTGATGGAGTCAGGACTCAGAGAGACACGATGGAGAGCTGGAGCTTTGATGGAGTCAGGACTCAGAGAGACTTGAGGAGAGCTGGAGCTTTGATGGAGTCAGGACTCAAAGAGACACGAGGAGAGCTGGAGCTTTGATGGAGTCAGGACTCAGAGAGACACGAGGAGAGCTGGAGCTTTGATGGAGTCAGGACTCAGAGAGACACGAGGAGAGCTGGAGCTTTGATGGAGTCAGGACTCAGAGAGACACGAGGAGAGCTGGAGCTCTGATGGAGTCAGGACTCAAAGAGACATGAGGAGAGCTGGAGCTTTGATGGAGTCAGGACAGCTGAGGACACTGAATCACAGTTGTTGTCTCTTATGGCTCGGGGTCATCTACACCCTGAGAAGGATGTGTTCCAGGTGTCCCACAACAATAACTATCTCTGTCCGAGAGCTGCCCGGTCACAAACTGGTAACAACAACAACTTGCTATGGCAGCCCCTCCTTAAGGGAGATAGCGGCTGCTCGAGGCTGGTCAGCTGCGTCAGAGGGCGAGAGGTCAACATGTAGGGAGAAATGATTCCCTGACAATAATATGAATGTATTCTGACAGTAAATATGAAATTAAAAACTACATCTTGTTGGCTTTCTGTTTCTTTTCTGTTATCCTAATAAAGCTTTATTCTTTATGTTTCTGATGCATCTCAGGTGGGGGAGGGGGGGGGGGGGACGACCCTGTGGAGGTCCAGCCGGTGTTTCCATCTGCTGACAGGATTTTAATTTATTTAATGAATGTATTTTTATAATCTGCAGCCTGCTCACTGTGCTCTGTGAGGTCTGAGTCAGAGAACACGTGTCTGTGAGATTCTTCTTGTTGTGTTGAATATCACAATAAATAAAATACAAGGATCGAATAAAAACTACAAACATTTCTGCAGCATCACTCGCGCTCTGATAACACACACTCACTTTGTACTGGAGCACTATTTTACTTTTCCATTGCATGCCCTTTTATACTCCTGCTCGACTGCATCTCAGTACGACCGAGTGTAGAAACAGTGATGTAGGAATATGTGATGGTGCACTGAAGGGCCAGAGGGTGCAGGTCAGTGAATGTCCGAGGAACCGGCCGACGTTAGAGCAGAAATAAACGTTTACTGCCTTGAACAAAAAGTGGTTCGGGTTGTTAAACCATTTGAATAGAGATCAGGTCCATTCATGGAGACACGTGAGTTTCCATCTTAACACAGAACATATCCACGGGAACATTTTACAGAAACATATTGGAAAAATGATTGAACCCTGTCGCTTCAAAATGCCATGATATCGGGGGCGGACTGGCCATCTGGAGAATCTGGAGAATCTGGAGAATCTGGAGAATCACAGAACGGCCGGTCGTCAACGGCAACACCCTTCATTTTTTATGTTTTCAAACGGCATCACTGAAGCTGCGCTGACAGGGGTCCACCGGCCCCCCGCAGCGAGGCTCCCCTGACTTTCCATCTTAAAAGCTCACCTCTTGTGCTCTGAACAATATATTACAGGTCTCAGATATAAGGACATGTCTCTGAAGTGTCCTGCTCCAAACCCCAAACAGATCCTTGTAGCCCCCCCCCCCTCTCTTCCAGCTGTTACTAAGGACATGTCTCTGAAGTGTCCTGCTCCAAACCCCAAACAGATCCTTGTAGCCCCCCCCCTCTCTTCCAGCTGTTACTAAGGACATGTCTCTGAAGTGTCCTGCTCCAGACCCCAAACAGATCCTTGTAGCCCCCCCCCCTCTCTCTTCCAGCTGTTACTAAGGACATGTCTCTGAAGTGTCCTGCTCCAAACCCCAAACAGATCCTTGTAGCCCCCCCCCTCTCTTCCAGCTGTTACTAAGGACATGTCTCTGAAGTGTCCTGCTCCAAACCCCAAACAGATCCTTGTAGCCCCCCCCCCTCTCTCTTCCAGCTGTTACTAAGGACATGTCTCTGAAGTGTCCTGCTCCAGACCCCAAACAGATCCTTGTAGCCCCCCCCCTCTCTTCCAGCTGTTACTAAGGACATGTCTCTGAAGTGTCCTGCTCCAAACCCCAAACAGATCCTTGTAGCCCCCCCCCCCTCTCTCTTCCAGCTGTTACTAAGGACATGTCTCTGAAGTGTCCTGCTCCAGACCCCAAACAGATCCTTGTAGCCCCCCCCCCCTCTCTTCCAGCTGTTACTAAGGACATGTCTCTGAAGTGTCCTGCTCCAAACCCCAAACAGATCCTTGTAGCCCCCCCCCCCTCTCTTCCAGCTGTTACTAAGGACATGTCTCTGAAGTGTCCTGGTCCAAACCCCAAACAGATCCTTGTAGCCCCCCCCCCTCTCTTCCAGCTGTTACTAAGGACATGTCTCTGAAGTGTCCTGCTCCAAACCCCAAACAGATCCTTGTAGCCCCCCCCCTCTCTTCCAGCTGTTACTAAGGACATGTCTCTGAAGTGTCCTGCTCCTAACCCCAAACAGATCCTTGTAGCCCCCCCCCCTCTCTTCCAGCTGTTACTAAGGACATGTCTCTGAAGTGTCCTGCTCCAAACCCCAAACAGATCCTTGTAGCCCCCCCCTCTCTTCCAGCTGTTACTAAGGACATGTCTCTGAAGTGTCCTGCTCCAAACCCCAAACAGATCCTTGTAGCCCCCCCCCTCTCTTCCAGCTGTTACTAAGGACATGTCTCTGAAGTGTCCTGCTCCAGACCCCAAACAGATCCTTGTAGCCCCCCCCCCCTCTCTTCCAGCTGTTACTAAGGACATGTCTCTGAAGTGTCCTGCTCCAAACCCCAAACAGATCCTTGTAGCCCCCCCCCCCTCTCTCTTCCAGCTGTTACTAAGGACATGTCTCTGAAGTGTCCTGCTCCAGACCCCAAACAGATCCTTGTAGCCCCCCCCCCTCTCTTCCAGCTGTTACTAAGGACATGTCTCTGAAGTGTCCTGCTCCAAACCCCAAACAGATCCTTGTAGCCCCCCCCCCCCTCTCTTCCAGCTGTTACTAAGGACATGTCTCTGAAGTGTCCTGCTCCAGACCCCAAACAGATCCTTGTAGCCCCCCCCCCCTCTCTTCCAGCTGTTACTAAGGACATGTCTCTGAAGTGTCCTGCTCCAAACCCCAAACAGATCCTTGTAGCCCCCCCCCCTCTCTTCCAGCTGTTACTAAGGACATGTCTCTGAAGTGTCCTGCTCCAGACCCCAAACAGATCCTTGTAGCCCCCCCCCCCTCTCTTCCAGCTGTTACTAAGGACATGTCTCTGAAGTGTCCTGCTCCAAACCCCAAACAGATCCTTGTAGCCCCCCCCCCTCTCTCTTCCAGCTGTTACTAAGGACATGTCTCTGAAGTGTCCTGCTCCAAACCCCAAACAGATCCTTGTAGCCCCCCCCTCTCTCTTCCAGCTGTTACTAAGGACATGTCTCTGAAGTGTCCTGCTCCAAACCCCAAACAGATCCTTGTAGCCCCCCCCCCTCTCTTCCAGCTGTTACTAAGGACATGTCTCTGAAGTGTCCTGCTCCAAACCCCAAACAGATCCTTGTAGCCCCCCCCCTCTCTCTTCCAGCTGTTACTAAGGACATGTCTCTGAAGTGTCCTGCTCCAAACCCCAAACAGATCCTTGTAGCCCCCCCCCCTCTCTCTTCCAGCTGTTACTAAGGACATGTCTCTGAAGTGTCCTGCTCCAAACCCCAAACAGATCCTTGTAGCCCCCCCCCCTCTCTCTTCCAGCTGTTACTAAGGACATGTCTCTGAAGTGTCCTGCTCCAAACCCCAAACAGATCCTTGTAGCCCCCCCCCTCTCTTCCAGCTGTTACTAAGGACATGTCTCTGAAGTGTCCTGATCCAAACCCCAAACAGATCCTTGTAGCCCCCCCCCCCCTCTCTTCCAGCTGTTACTAAGGACATGTCTCTGAAGTGTCCTGCTCCAAACCCCAAACAGATCCTTGTAGCCCCCCCCCCCCTCTCTTCCAGCTGTTACTAAGGACATGTCTCTGAAGTGTCCTGCTCCAAACCCCAAACAGATCCTTGTAGCCCCCCCCCCTCTCTTCCAGCTGTTACTAAGGACATGTCTCTGAAGTGTCCTGCTCCAAACCCCAAACAGATCCTTGTAGCCCCCCCCCCCTCTCTTCCAGCTGTTACTAAGGACATGTCTCTGAAGTGTCCTGCTCCAAACCCCAAACAGATCCTTGTAGCCCCCCCCTCTCTCTTCCAGCTGTTACTAAGGACATGTCTCTGAAGTGTCCTGCTCCAAACCCCAAACAGATCCTTGTAGCCCCCCCCCCTCTCTCTTCCAGCTGTTACTAAGGACATGTCTCTGAAGTGTCCTGCTCCAAACCCCAAAAAGATCCTTGTAGCCCCCCACCCCCCCACCCTCTCTCCCAGCTGTTACTAAAGAGCTGACTCTGGGTCAGTAGCTTCAGAGAGAGAGTAGATCTCATCAGGAGAACTCTCCCAGCAGAAACTCAGCTAAATGCTGCCGTGACTAAACTCCATATCATGTTCCAAACCACATGAAGGATTCTCTCTGAAACAGTATGGAGCTCAAACTCTCTTTCTCTCTCAGGTTTACCACAAGGTGACTTCCTTTTGATTTCCTGCTTCTTCACACATGCTCTCTCCAGTACAGGTTAGCTCTGAGTGTTAGCATGCTAATGTGAACACAGACCATATTACTTCCAGAACACGTCTCATTGTTTCTGACAGCAACGTTTCTGATTGGCCCGTGGGTCTAAAGCCCGCCCACATTTGAGTAATGTGGTCATGACGCAGCAAATCTGGATCAGCTCCGTTGTTCCCCGTTTTTAGAGATGTGGGTACGGAGGAAAAGAGAGAGGGGTTTATTTCCTGATGCTTTGAGAGTCTCCTGACACACCGGGGACACACCGGGGACACACCGGGGACACACCGGGGACACACCGGGGACACACCGGGGACACACAGGGGACACACCGGGGACACACCGGGGACACACCGGGGACACACCGGGGACACATGGTGATGTAGAGAAGACATCAAAGTGCATTTTGCATGATAGGAGACCTTAAACACACCTGATTTTCCATCTGTCGATTCAATTTGCAAAGTTAGATCAAATGAATCATTAAAAACTCTGAATACACTGATTATTCCCCGGGCGCTGTACAATAGCTGCTCCTGGTGCTAGACTCCTGGTGCTAGACTCCTGGTGCTAGACTCCTGGTGCTAGACTCCTGGTACTAGACTCCTGGTGCTAGACTCCTGGTGCTAGACTCCTGGTGCTAGACTCCTGGTGCTAGACTCCTGGTACTAGACTCCTGGTACTAGACTCCTGGTGCTAGACTCCTGGTGCTAGACTCCTGGTACTAGACTCCTGGTGCTAGACTCCTGGTACTAGACTCCTGGTGCTAGACTCCTGGTGCTAGACTCCTGGTGCTAGACTCCTGGTGCTAGACTCCTGGTACTAGACTCCTGGTGCTAGACTCCTGGTGCTAGACTCCTGGTGCTAGACTCCTGGTACTAGACTCCTGGTGCTAGACTCCTGGTACTAGACTCCTGGAACTAGACTCCTGGTGCTAGACTCCTAGTACTAGACTCCTGGTACTAGACTCCTGGAGCTAGACTCCTGGAGCTAGACTCCTGGTACTAGACTCCTGGTGCTAGACTCCTGGTGCTAGACTCCTGGAGCTAGACTCCTGGAGCTAGACTCCTGGTACTAGACTCCTGGTGCTAGACTCCTGGTGCTAGACTCCTGGAGCTAGACTCCTGGTACTAGACTCCTGGTGCTAGACTCCTAGTGCTAGACTCCTGGAGCTAGACTCCTGGTACTAGACTCCTGGTGCTAGACTCCTGGTGCTAGACTCCTGGTGCTAGACTCCTGGTGCTAGACTCCTGGTGCTAGACTCCTGGTACTAGACTCCTGGTGCTAGACTCCTGGTGCTAGACTCCTGGTGCTAGACTCCTGGTACTAGACTCCTGGTGCTAGACTCCTGGTACTAGACTCCTGGAACTAGACTCCTGGTGCTAGACTCCTAGTACTAGACTCCTGGTACTAGACTCCTGGAGCTAGACTCCTGGAGCTAGACTCCTGGTACTAGACTCCTGGTGCTAGACTCCTGGTGCTAGACTCCTGGAGCTAGACTCCTGGAGCTAGACTCCTGGTACTAGACTCCTGGTGCTAGACTCCTGGTGCTAGACTCCTGGAGCTAGACTCCTGGTACTAGACTCCTGGTGCTAGACTCCTAGTGCTAGACTCCTGGAGCTAGACTCCTGGTACTAGACTCCTGGTGCTAGACTCCTGGTGCTAGACTCCTGGTGCTAGACTCCTGGAGCTAGACTCCTGGAGCTAGACTCCTGGTACTAGACTCCTGGTGCTAGACTCCTGGTGCTAGACTCCTGGTGCTAGACTCCTGGTACTAGACTCCTGGTGCTAGACTCCTGGAGCTAGACTCCTGGTACTAGACTCCTGGTGCTAGACTCCTAGTGCTAGACTCCT
This sequence comes from Trematomus bernacchii, assembly GCF_902827165.1. Lineage (NCBI taxonomy): Eukaryota > Metazoa > Chordata > Actinopteri > Perciformes > Nototheniidae > Trematomus > Trematomus bernacchii. The sequence continues at coordinate 668,202 of NW_022987642.1, forward strand.
GGAGCTAGACTCCTGGAGCTAGACTCCTGGAGCTAGACTCCTGGTACTAGACTCCTGGTGCTAGACTCCTGGTGCTAGACTCCTGGAGCTAGACTCCTGGTGCTAGACTCCTGGTGCTAGACTCCTGGTGCTAGACTCCTGGTACTAGACTCCTGGTACTAGACTCCTGGTGCTAGACTCCAGGTGCTAGACTATTGGTGCTAGACTCCTGGTGCTAGACTCCTGGTGCTAGACTCCTGGTGCTAGACTCCTGGTGCTAGACTCCTGGTACTAGACTCCTGGTGCTAGACTCCTGGTGCTAGACTATTGGTGCTAGACTCCTGGTGCTAGACTCCTGGTACTAGACTCCTGGTGCTAGACTCCTGGTGCTAGACTATTGGTGCTAGACTCCTGGTGCTAGACTCCTGGTGCTAGACTCCTGGTGCTAGACTCCTGGAGCTAGACTCCTGGTGCTAGACTCCTGGAGCTAGACTCCTGGAGCTAGACTCCTGGTACTAGACTCCTGGTGCTAGACTCCTGGTGCTAGACTCCTGGTGCTAGACTCCTGGTGCTAGACTCCTGGTACTAGACTCCTGGTACTAGACTCCTGGTGCTAGACTCCTGGTACTAGACTCCTGGTGCTAGACTCCTGGTGCTAGACTCCTGGTGCTAGACTCCTGGTGCTAGACTCCTAGTGCTAGACTCCTAGTGCTAGACTCCTGGTACTAGACTCCTAGTGCTAGACTCCTGGTGCTAGACTCCTGGTGCTAGACTCCTGGTACTAGACTCCTAGTGCTAGACTCCTGGTGCTAGACTCCTGGTACTAGACTCCTGGTACTAGACTCCTGGTGCTAGACTCCTGGTGCTAGACTCCTGGTACTAGACTCCTAGTGCTAGACTCCTGGTGCTAGACTCCTGGTACTAGACTCCTGGTACTAGACTCCTGGTGCTAGACTCCTGGTGCTAGACTCCTGGTACTAGACTCCTGGTGCTAGACTCCTGGTACTAGGGTGGGTTAAAAGCAGAGAACACATTTCACTGTGTGTGCTGTGTGCTCTGCATGTGTGACCATTACAGAGGGTTTCATCCCTCCCAATTATAATTCTTCTATCATACGATTAACACACGTGACAACCTCTGGGAATTTTTAGGGGAAGAAATTGTGCAAAACTTCGCTGCTCGTCCTGTAGTTTGTGGCTCCACATTTTAAAGACACGAACATTTATAGAAGTGAAACTGCAGAGTGAAGATGGAGGTGTGAACTGATGACATGATGGAGAGAGAGAGAGTGTGAGTGTGAGTGTGAGTGTGAGTGTGAGTGTGTGTGTGTGTGTGTGTGTGTCTCACCTTGGTCTCGCGCTCCTCCAGCAGTGTCTCCAGTCTCTTCTGAGCGGCGCGGCCCTCGTGGTCGTCGCTCACGATGAGGATGATGTGATTCCACCTGAACTCCCTCATCAGGTCGAACCACACCTGAGCCTGGTGGGAGAAGGGAGGCACGGTGCGGAGGAAGGACAGGTGGATGCTCTGAGGAGGGAACATAGAACAGATATCAGAGGGAATTATGTCTGTTTTTCTTTAAATAAACGGCGATATCTGATCATTAATGTGGATGCGCGTTGATTTGTCTGACCACTCATAACAGAGAGTGATTAAATAAATCACAGCGATATAAAACAGATATCAGAGGGAATGATGGTGTCTTTCAGAGCTGGGAAGTAGAGGAGTACAAATACTGGGTTACTGTACTTAAGTACATTGTTCTGGTATCAGTACTTTACTCTTTACTTTACGACTTTTAATTCTTACATGTTGAACACAAATACCTGTACTTTCTACTTCTTACATGTTGAACACAAATACCTGTACTTTCTACTTCTTACATGTTGAACCCAAATACCTGTACTTTCTACTTCTTACATGTTGAACACAAATACCTGTACTTTCTACTTCTTACATGTTGAACCCAAATACCTGTACTTTCTACTTCTTACATGTTGAACACAAATACCTGTACTTTCTACTTCTTACATGTTGAACCCAAATACCTGTACTTTCTACTTCTCACATGTTAAACCCAAATACCTGTACTTTCTACTTCTTACATGTTGAACCCAAATACCTGTACTTTCTACTTCTTACATGTTGAACCCAAATACCTGTACTTTCTACTTCTTACATGTTGAACACAAATACCTGTACTTTCTACTTCTTACATGTTGAACCCAAATACCTGTACTTTCTACTTCTTACATGTTGAACACAAATACCTGTACTTTCTACTTCTTACATGTTGAACCCAAATACCTGTACTTTCTACTTCTCACATGTTAAACCCAAATACCTGTACTTTCTACTTCTTACATGTTGAACACAAATACCTGTACTTTCTACTTCTTACATTTAGAACACAAATACCTGTACTTTCTACTTCTTACATGTTGAACACAAATACCTGTACTTTCTACTTCTTACATGTTGAACCCAAATACCTGTACTTTCTACTTCTCACATGTTAAACCCAAATACCTGTACTTTCTACTTCTTACATGTTGAACCCAAATACCTGTACTTTCTACTTCTCACATGTTAAACCCAAATACCTGTACTTTCTACTTCTTACATGTTGAACACAAATACCTGTACTTTCTACTTCTTACATTTAGAACACAAATACCTGTACTTTCTACTTCTTACATGTTGAACACAAATACCTGTACTTTCTACTTCTTACATGTTGAACCCAAATACCTGTACTTTCTACTTCTTACATGTTGAACCCAAATACCTGTACTTTCTACTTCTTACATGTTGAACACAAATACCTGTACTTTCTACTTCTTACATTTAGAACACAAATACCTGTACTTTCTACTTCTTACATGTTGAACACTAATACCTGTACTTTCTACTTCTCACATGTTGAACACAAATACCTGTACTTTCTACTTCTTACATGTTGAACACTAATACCTGTACTTTCTACTTCTTACATGTTGAACCCAAATACCTGTACTTTCTACTTCTTTCAAAACGGCTCGTTACTTTATTTTAATCTGTGTTTCATAACATTTATTAGAGCACTTTTTAAGCGCTTTACATCACATATTACACATATCAGACATGGAACAGTGAATACAGAAAATGAGGGTGAAATGTCTTGCTCAAGAGGCGCTTTCACACCAAGTACTTTGCCGTACTTAGTTCATCGGAACTCTTTAGTTCGCGGAACTATCTAGTAAATCGCGTTCACACCGGAATAAGTCCCTGAGGGAGGATTAGGCAAATGAGCCGCTGACGTCACTTCTTCTTCTTCTGCTTTGGGTTTACTGGCAGGCCGCAAACAACTTCACGGCGTATACTGCCACCCGGAGTCCCCGGCCGGAAGTCCCTGGAGTTGGGGACTGGCTTCAGTAGAAGCTGCTGGGACTCCCAGAATCGCCAGAACGCCCGACACCTCCTCATCTCCACCGCTCCCATGTTTTCTTTTGTGTTGCCATAAGTTAGTCTCTCTCCGTTGGTGCGCTGGGCTAATGCTAATGCTAATAATGCTAATGCCAGCAAATACAATGGCGGCTTCACAAAACTTTTGGGAGTTTTACGGGGCGTGTTTTGCAATTCGCCCAGCCAATCAGAACTGGGAACCTTTTTCTCCCTGTGGTCGTTTTCTCATACTGATATTCTGAACAAACTGTGCTGTTGTATTTGCTGTAAAGTGTCTTTACTGTAGGGTATCTTTATTATATGTACAGCACTTTGGCTCGACCAAAAATCGTTTAAAAATGTGCTATATAAATAAAACTTGATTTGATTTGATTTGATTTGATTTGATTCTCCCAGGAAAGTACCTGCTCTCTAGCAGGGACTGAAAAGGGGGGAAAAGGTTCCAGAAAACAAGTTCTAGTTCCAGATCTTTTTGGTGTGAACGCTAAATCCCAGGAACTATCGGAACTATTCCTGGGAAAAGTGCTCCGGTGTGAAAGCGCCTAAGGACACAAAGTTATGGGTACTTTTTACTTAAGTACATTTCAAAGCCCATACTTCTTTACTTTGACTTGAGTAAAGAAGTTTAGTCAGTACTTCTACTTTTACCAGAGTATTTTTAAACACGAGTATCTGTACTTCTACTTGAGTAAAGGATGTGTACTGGTGTCTTTCTTCCTGACAGAAACTACTAAACGTACCGTGATAAAAGGAGAGTATGTTGGGACATGGGATAGATTTTTAGATTTGTTCTGGGTATTTAATTGGTTTCAGGAATCCTTGAATTGAATGGTATTTGGCGGTGTCAAATACTACATTTCTAGTATCCTGACAACCTAGTATATCAATATCTAAAGACAAAATATGAGGCAGAACTGACAGGCTGAGAAATATATTTTTTTTATGGTTTATATACAAATAAAACTGACGAGAAATATTTGTTCTGTGCGAACTGACCGTCAGTGTGGTGTTGAATTTTGTGATTTTTAGAAAAAGTCTGAATTTTGTGATTTTTAGAAAAAGTCTGAATTTTGTGATTTTTAGAAAAAGTCTGAATTTTGTGAAAAAGTCAGAATCTTGAGATTTTGAGAAAAAGTCCGAATTTTGAGATTTTGAGAAAAAGTCAGAATTTTGAGAAAAAGTCAGAATTTTGCGATTTTAAAGTGTGAGCATAAAGTGAGATTTTCAGAAAAAAAGCCAACATTTTGAGAAAACACTCAGTATTTTGAACAGGAAAGGACACTGTTCAGGAACTAGTTGATGCTCTGTATGTGATGACTACTTCCATTCTTGAGAGGATCATAAATACATGGATCCTGAGATTGAAGCTCAAGCCGGGGACCAGGGAGAGTTTTCTAACAAAGACTAAATACGAGAATGAACGTATATAACCAGATGTTTAATAGAGAAACGGCCCTTTTTTCGTCGTACAGATTTGAGACACAGCTAACTGCGCTAAGTGGACTGTGTAACAATGAAGTACAAAACACCTCGGCCGAGTACTTCTGCAAACTTATTGTATCACTTTATTAATAAATGCTGTTTACCTGACGAGAAGCTTCCTGGATTATTTTCAGCTACTCTACCTCAAAGTATTTACACGCAACAATTGAAGACAGCACAAAGGTGAGACTCAGATCTGGTTACCTTGTCGGAGTAGATGGACATCCGGGTGGTGAGGCCGACCACCGGGATCCGGTAGAACCCGGCAGTGTAGGAGACCGGAGTGGGAGTCAGGTGGTCGTTAGACTGAGGGGGGTGAGAGACCAGGATAGCATACACCTGCAGAAGAAGAAGACATTTCATCAGACTCCTCTACTTTAAAGAGTCCTCTCCTGCTGATGTTCAGGTGTATATCAGTATGTAGTGTCTCTACTTTAAAGAGTCCTCTCCTGCTGATGTTCAGGTGTATATCAGTATGTAGTGTCTCTACTTTAAAGAGTCCTCTCCTGCTGATGTTCAGGTGTATATCAGTATGTAGTGTCTCTACTTTAAAGAGTCCTCTCCTGTTGATGTTCAGGTGTATATCAGTATGTAGTGTCTCTACTTTAAAGAGTCCTCTCCTGCTGATGTTCAGGTGTATATCAGTATGTAGTGTCTCTACTTTAAAGAGTCCTCTCCTGCTGATGTTCAGGTGTATATCAGTATGTAGTGTCTCTACTTTAAAGAGTCCTCTCCTGCTGATGTTCAGGTGTATATCAGTATGTAGTGTCTCTACTTTAAAGAGTCCTCTCCTGTTGATGTTCAGGTGTATATCAGTATGTAGTGTCTCTACTTTAAAGAGTCCTCTCCTGCTGATGTTCAGGTGTATATCAGTATGTAGTGTCTCTACTTTAAAGAGTCCTCTCCTGCTGATGTTCAGGTGTATATCAGTATGTAGTGTCTCTACTTTAAAGAGTCCTCTCCTGCTGATGTTCAGGTGTATATCAGTATGTAGTGTCTCTACTTTAAAGAGTCCTCTCCTGCTGATGTTCAGGTGTATATCAGTATGTAGTGTCTCTACTTTAAAGAGTCCTCTCCTGCTGATGTTCAGGTGTATATCAGTATGTAGTGTCTCTACTTTAAAGAGTCCTCTCCTGCTGATGTTCAGGTGTATATCAGTATGTAGTGTCTCTACTTTAAAGAGTCCTCTCCTGTTGATGTTCAGGTGTATATCAGTATGTAGTGTCTCTACTTTAAAGAGTCCTCTCCTGCTGATGTTCAGGTGTATATAAGTATGTAGTGTCTCTACTTTAAAGAGTCCTCTCCTGCTGATGTTCAGGTGTATATCAGTATGTAGTGTCTCTACTTTAAAGAGTCCTCTCCTGCTGATGTTCAGGTGTATATCAGTATGTAGTGTCTCTACTTTAAAGAGTCCTCTCCTGCTGATGTTCAGGTGTATATCAGTATGTAGTGTCTCTACTTTAAAGAGTCCTCTCCTGCTGATGTTCAGGTGTATATCAGTATGTAGTGTCTCTACTTTAAAGAGTCCTCTCCTGCTGATGTTCAGGTGTATATCAGTATGTAGTGTCTCTACTTTAAAGAGTCCTCTCCTGCTGATGTTCAGGTGTATATCAGTATGTAGTGTCTCTACTTTAAAGAGTCCTCTCCTGCTGATGTTCAGGTGTATATCAGTATGTAGTGTCTCTACTTTAAAGAGTCCTCTCCTGCTGATGTTCAGGTGTATATCAGTATGTAGTGTCTCTACTTTAAAGAGTCCTCTCCTGCTGATGTTCAGGTGTATATCAGTATGTAGTGTCTCTACTTTAAAGAGTCCTCTCCTGCTTATGTTCAGGTGTATATCAGTATGTAGTGTCTCTACTTTAAAGAGTCCTCTCCTGCTGATGTTCAGGTGTATATCAGTATGTAGTGTGTCTACTTTAAAGAGTCCTCTCCTGCTGATGTTCAGGTGTATATCAGTATGTAGTGTCTCTACTTTAAAGAGTCCTCTCCTGCTGATGTTCAGTTGTATATCAGTATGTAGTGTCTCTACTTTAAAGAGTCCTCTCCTGCTGATGTTCAGGTGTATATCAGTATGTAGTGTCTCTACTTTAAAGAGTCCTCTCCTGCTGATGTTCAGGTGTATATCAGTATGTAGTGTCTCTACTTTAAAGAGTCCTCTCCTGCTGATGTTCAGGTGTATATCAGTATGTAGTGTCTCTACTTTAAAGAGTCCTCTCCTGCTGATGTTCAGGTGTATATCAGTATGTAGTGTCTCTACTTTAAAGAGTCCTCTCCTGCTGATGTTCAGGTGTATATCAGTATGTAGTGTCTCTACTTTAAAGAGTCCTCTCCTGTTGATGTTCAGGTGTATATCAGTATGTAGTGTCTCTACTTTAAAGAGTCCTCTCCTGCTGATGTTCAGGTGTATATCAGTATGTAGTGTCTCTACTTTAAAGAGTCCTCTCCTGCTGATGTTCAGGTGTATATCAGTATGTAGTGTCTCTACTTTAAAGAGTCCTCTCCTGCTGATGTTCAGGTGTATATCAGTATGTAGTGTCTCTACTTTAAAGAGTCCTCTCCTGCTGATGTTCAGGTGTATATCAGTATGTAGTGTCTCTACTTTAAAGAGTCCTCTCCTGCTGATGTTCAGGTGTATATCAGTATGTAGTGTCTCTACTTTAAAGAGTCCTCTCCTGCTGATGTTCAGGTGTATATCAGTATGTAGTGTCTCTACTTTAAAGAGTCCTCTCCTGTTGATGTTCAGGTGTATATCAGTATGTAGTGTCTCTACTTTAAAGAGTCCTCTCCTGCTGATGTTCAGGTGTATATCAGTATGTAGTGTCTCTACTTTAAAGAGTCCTCTCCTGCTGATGTTCAGGTGTATATCAGTATGTAGTGTCTCTACTTTAAAGAGTCCTCTCCTGCTGATGTTCAGGTGTATATCAGTATGTAGTGTCTCTACTTTAAAGAGTCCTCTCCTGCTGATGTTCAGGTGTATATCAGTATGTAGTGTCTCTACTTTAAAGAGTCCTCTCCTGCTGATGTTCAGGTGTATATCAGTATGTAGTGTCTCTACTTTAAAGAGTCCTCTCCTGCTGATGTTCAGGTGTATATCAGTATGTAGTGTCTCTACTTTAAAGAGTCCTCTCCTGCTGATGTTCAGGTGTATATCAGTATGTAGTGTCTCTACTTTAAAGAGTCCTCTCCTGCTGATGTTCAGGTGTATATCAGTATGTAGTGTCTCTACTTTAAAGAGTCCTCTCCTGCTGATGTTCAGGTGTATATCAGTATGTAGTGTCTCTACTTTAAAGAGTCCTCTCCTGCTTATGTTCAGGTGTATATCAGTATGTAGTGTCTCTACTTTAAAGAGTCCTCTCCTGCTGATGTTCAGGTGTATATCAGTATGTAGTGTGTCTACTTTAAAGAGTCCTCTCCTGCTGATGTTCAGGTGTATATCAGTATGTAGTGTCTCTACTTTAAAGAGTCCTCTCCTGCTGATGTTCAGTTGTATATCAGTATGTAGTGTCTCTACTTTAAAGAGTCCTCTCCTGCTGATGTTCAGGTGTATATCAGTATGTAGTGTCTCTACTTTAAAGAGTCCTCTCCTGCTGATGTTCAGGTGTATATCAGTATGTAGTGTCTCTACTTTAAAGAGTCCTCTCCTGCTGATGTTCAGGTGTATATCAGTATGTAGTGTCTCTACTTTAAAGAGTCCTCTCCTGCTGATGTTCAGGTGTATATCAGTATGTAGGGTCTCTACTTTAAAGAGTCCTCTCCTGCTGATGTTCAGGTGTATATCAGTATGTAGTGTCTCTACTTTAAAGAGTCCTCTCCTGCTGATGTTCAGGTGTATATCAGTATGTAGTGTCTCTACTTTAAAGAGTCCTCTCCTGCTGATGTTCAGGTGTATATCAGTATGTAGTGTCTCTACTTTAAAGAGTCCTCTCCTGCTGATGTTCAGGTGTATATCAGTATGTAGTGTCTCTACTTTAAAGAGTCCTCTCCTGCTGATGTTCAGGTGTATATCAGTATGTAGTGTCTCTACTTTAAAGAGTCCTCTCCTGCTGATGTTCAGGTGTATATCAGTATGTAGTGTCTCTACTTTAAAGAGTCCTCTCCTGCTGATGTTCAGGTGTATATCAGTATGTAGTGTCTCTACTTTAAAGAGTCCTCTCCTGTTGATGTTCAGGTGTATATCAGTATGTAGTGTCTCTACTTTAAAGAGTCCTCTCCTGCTGATGTTCAGGTGTATATCAGTATGTAGTGTCTCTACTTTAAAGAGTCCTCTCCTGCTGATGTTCAGGTGTATATCAGTATGTAGTGTCTCTACTTTAAAGAGTCCTCTCCTGCTGATGTTCAGGTGTATATCAGTATGTAGTGTCTCTACTTTAAAGAGTCCTCTCCTGCTGATGTTCAGGTGTATATCAGTATGTAGTGTCTCTACTTTAAAGAGTCCTCTCCTGCTGATGTTCAGGTGTATATCAGTATGTAGTGTCTCTACTTTAAAGAGTCCTCTCCTGCTGATGTTCAGGTGTATATCAGTATGTAGTGTCTCTACTTTAAAGAGTCCTCTCCTGCTGATGTTCAGGTGTATATCAGTATGTAGTGTCTCTACTTTAAAGAGTCCTCTCCTGCTGATGTTCAGGTGTATATCAGTATGTAGTGTCTCTACTTTAAAGAGTCCTCTCCTGCTGATGTTCAGGTGTATATCAGTATGTAGTGTGTCTACTTTAAAGAGTCCTCTCCTGCTGATGTTCAGGTGTATATCAGTATGTAGTGTCTCTACTTTAAAGAGTCCTCTCCTGCTGATGTTCAGTTGTATATCAGTATGTAGTGTCTCTACTTTAAAGAGTCCTCTCCTGCTGATGTTCAGGTGTATATCAGTATGTAGTGTCTCTACTTTAAAGAGTCCTCTCCTGCTGATGTTCAGGTGTATATCAGTATGTAGTGTCTCTACTTTAAAGAGTCCTCTCCTGCTGATGTTCAGGTGTATATCAGTATGTAGTGTCTCTACTTTAAAGAGTCCTCTCCTGCTGATGTTCAGGTGTATATCAGTATGTAGTGTCTCTACTTTAAAGAGTCCTCTCCTGCTGATGTTCAGGTGTATATCAGTATGTAGTGTCTCTACTTTAAAGAGTCCTCTCCTGCTGATGTTCAGGTGTATATCAGTATGTAGTGTCTCTACTTTAAAGAGTCCTCTCCTGCTTATGTTCAGGTGTATATCAGTATGTAGTGTCTCTACTTTAAAGAGTCCTCTCCTGCTGATGTTCAGGTGTATATCAGTATGTAGTGTGTCTACTTTAAAGAGTCCTCTCCTGCTGATGTTCAGGTGTATATCAGTATGTAGTGTCTCTACTTTAAAGAGTCCTCTCCTGCTGATGTTCAGTTGTATATCAGTATGTAGTGTCTCTACTTTAAAGAGTCCTCTCCTGCTGATGTTCAGGTGTATATCAGTATGTAGTGTCTCTACTTTAAAGAGTCCTCTCCTGCTGATGTTCAGGTGTATATCAGTATGTAGTGTCTCTACTTTAAAGAGTCCTCTCCTGCTGATGTTCAGGTGTATATCAGTATGTAGTGTCTCTACTTTAAAGAGTCCTCTCCTGCTGATGTTCAGGTGTATATCAGTATGTAGGGTCTCTACTTTAAAGAGTCCTCTCCTGCTGATGTTCAGGTGTATATCAGTATGTAGTGTCTCTACTTTAAAGAGTCCTCTCCTGCTGATGTTCAGGTGTATATCAGTATGTAGTGTCTCTACTTTAAAGAGTCCTCTCCTGCTGATGTTCAGGTGTATATCAGTATGTAGTGTCTCTACTTTAAAGAGTCCTCTCCTGCTGATGTTCAGGTGTATATCAGTATGTAGTGTCTCTACTTTAAAGAGTCCTCTCCTGCTGATGTTCAGGTGTATATCAGTATGTAGTGTCTCTACTTTAAAGAGTCCTCTCCTGTTTATTGTTTTGAGTTTTATAAAATTGGTTTCAAGAATCCAGAAATGTAAATAGTATTCAGTAGTATCAAATACTGCATCTCTAGTGTCCTGACAACCTGGTATATCCATATTTAAAGACCAAATATGAGAGGATGTTATTTATTGGGTTTGTTGTCATCGTGGTATAGAGAGTATCAAGAGCGCTTGAACTCGTATTGTTTTCCATCTGGGGAACCTGACCGAGAAATTAAACATTTATAACACCAACGTTTCAGAGAGAGAGTCAGAGAAATGATTTATACACAACACACATAAGGAGAAGCAGCTGTGTGTGTGTGCGTGTGTGCGTGTGTGTGTGTGTGCGTGTGTGCGTGTGTGCGTGTGTGTGTGTGTGCGTGTGTGCGTGTGTGCGTGTGTGCGTGTGTGCGTGTGTGTGTGCGTGTGTGTGTGTGTGTTCCATCCATCTCTCTTCAGGGACGGACGGATTACATCTCTGTCTCTGAGAGGATTGTAATCTGAATGGACGCCATGTTGACCTCATTTCTCTGTTTCTGCTTTAATTAAATAAAGATTCACGCTTTAATGTTCCCACTTCAGTTTATTGTTCAATTATTTAAACCAGAAAACTTGGTGTGTTTTTTATTCATTGGGAATAACAATGTAAAAACATTATAGTCATTATTGTTATGTATTATCAATTATTTATATCTAATTATCATTGATTTGCTGTGTTTTTATGTGATATAAAGGCAACACATGGTGCAGGTGAGGTCACATGGTGCAGGTGAGGTCACATGATGCAGGTGAGGTCACATGATGCAGGTGAGGTCACATGGTGCAGGTGAGGTCACATGATGCAGGTGAGGTCACATGGTGCAGGTGAGGTCACATGGTAAAGGTGAGGTCACATGGTGCAGGTGAGGTCACATGGTGCAGGTGAGGTCACATGGTGCAGGTGAGGTCACATGATGCAGGTGAGGTCACATGATGCAGGTGAGGTCACATGGTGCAGGTGAGGTCACATGGTGCAGGTGAGGTCACATGGTGCAGGTGAGGTCACATGGTAAAGGTGAGGTCACATGATGCAGGTGAGGTCACATGGTGCAGGTGAGGTCACATGGTGCAGGTGAGGTCACATGATGCAGGTGAGGTCACATGATGCAGGTGAGGTCACATGGTGCAGGTGAGGTCACATGATGCAGGTGAGGTCACATGGTGCAGGTGAGGTCACATGGTAAAGGTGAGGTCACATGGTGCAGGTGAGGTCACATGATGCAGGTGAGGTCACATGGTAAAGGTGAGGTCACATGGTAAAGGTGAGGTCACATGGTGCAGGTGAGGTCACATGGTGCAGGTGAGATCACATGATGCAGGTGAGGTCACATGGTAAAGGTGAGGTCACATGGTGCAGGTGAGGTCACATGGTAAAGGTGAGGTCACATTGTGCAGGTGAGGTCACATGGTGCAGGTGAGGTCACATGGTGCAGGTGAGGTCACATGGTGCAGGTGAGGTCACATGGTGCAGGTGAGATCACATGATGCAGGTGAGGTCACATGGTAAAGGTGAGGTCACATGGTGCAGGTGAGGTCACATGGTAAAGGTGAGGTCACATTGTGCAGGTGAGGTCACATGGTGCAGGTGAGGTCACATGGTGCAGGTGAGGTCACATGGTGCAGGTGAAGTCACATGGTGCAGGTGAGGTCACATGGCGCAGGTGAGGTCACATGGCGCAGGTGAGGTCACATGGTGCAGGTGAAGTCACATGGCGCAGGCGCAGGCTCATGTGCACGGCTCATGTGCACGGCTCATGTGCACGGCTCATGTGCACGGCCCATGTGCACGGCTCTGAGAATCTGCCTTGGTACAAAGTAGCAGTGAAAACATGGGACGGAGTTTCATTGATTTGGGCGTTCTCTCAATCAGCAGGTGGAATGGATTTGATAATGAAGCGCTGACACAGCGCTCTACAGAGAGAGGCGAGCAGGTAGACCGATGCACGGACTTTGTGCATGGTAAAAGTGGGGGGTCTAAACTAATCATTTGAAAAGGTGGGGGGGATTTGTCCCACCCTCATATAATGGCTGCGACGCCCATGTGTACACCTGGAAAATTACAAATTGTATTCCTGTTACGACTTTCGTTCGGTGACAGCGTTGGAGATGAGGTCATGTGACAGTCATGTGACAGTCTGAGTCTCACCTGGTTGGAGATGAGGTCATGTGACAGAGTGAGTCTCACCTGGTTGGAGATGAGGTCATGTGACAGAGTGAGTCTCACCTGGTTGGAGATGAGGTCTTCGCACACGGACAGGGCCATCTGGATGGCGTTGGGCTTGTGAGTGACGGAGATGGCGTTCATCCTGAACTTGTCCTTCCCGTACAGCAGGTTGGCGGCGCTCACAGCCTCTTTGAACACCTGCTCGTATCTCTTCTGACTCAGAACGGCTCCCAGGTTCACCTGTCGAGGCTCGCAGCCCCCCCTGGCCACCGAGAGCAGCTGCAGCAGCGCCAGCAGGAGGCCGTGCAGCTCCACTGGAAGGAAGAGGAGAAGGAACAACAAGGATTACAATCTGAAATGAATCGCAAAATATCAATGAAAAATAAGGATTAAAACGATGTCTGCTGCCAGAGTGAGTCAGGTGACGGTCAGGTGACGGTCAGGTGACGGTCAGGTGACGGTCAGGTGACGGTCAGGTGTCTAACATCATGCTCGACTTTAGAATCTTAGCATGCTAACATTAGCTGATTGTCAGTAACCTCAGAGTACAGCGGATTGGAGTCAAAACACAACATGGAAAGTTTTTCTTTGGAAAACAGGAAGCTTGACTGGATTGATGAAGAACAGGACAAGAAAATACAAAAAGGGAAGAGGTTAAGAGGTAATGGAGACATGACTAGCATCAGAGGGATGTCTATCAATACAATCATTTGAAAATCAATATTCTGGTCATTTGTATTTCTCAAGGAGTTGTTCATTAAATGAACCGTCTCAGTCCGCGTACTCCTTGCTGTGTCGAGTGCGTCCTGAGGCAGGGTGTGTTACTGCGCTCTGAGTACCGGAGGGTGCATCATAACGGTCACACAGACGCTGGTCTCTTTGCTCAGCGACACCGTCCTGGCTCCAGAACAGAGGTCATGACCAGCTGAGGTCACATGACCAGCTGAGGTCACATGACCAGCTGAGGTCACATGACCAGCTGAGCTAACGGGACTCTGGTGAACTCATCAGGTCTGAAACCCCCAGACTCAGAGACAGTTTCCTCCCTCAGGCCATCAGACTGTTAACCCCCTGAACTCTGTGGAGAACATCCATCTGGTATTCATCTATAGACTCTCCGTGCACTATTTCTATTTTATATGTATTTACTTTCACATCTCAAAACATTCTATGTCCTATATATATATTCATGATGCACTGCTGCACACACACACACACACACACACACACACACACACACACACACACACACACACACACACACACACACACACACACACACACACACACACACACACACACACACACACACACACACACACACACACACACACACACACACACACACACACACACACACACACACACACACACACACACACACACACACACACACACACACACACACACACACACACACACACACACACACACACACACACACACACACACACACACACACACACACACACACACACACACACACACACACACACACACACACACACGGCTCTCTTTGGGAACAGCTTGGTTCCTGCAGACATTAACAACAGGCTTCTCTGAGTGTTCTGCCATGTGTCGCTATCTGTTGTTGTTGTTGTTTATATATATGGTATGCATGCTGTGTCCATGTACAGTGCTGTGAAAATGAATCTCCCCGTGGGGACGTTAATCTAATCTAATAAATGTGACACGTGTTGTTTTTTTCACAATATCTAATAAAGGAGAAGCCCCCGTGATGACCGTCTGTCACGACTCTGTGTGTGTGTGTGTGTGTGTGTGTGTGTGTGTGTGTGTGTGTGTGTGTGTGTGTGTGTGTGGTGTGTGTGTGTGTGTGTGTGTGTGTGTGTGTGTGTAGTCTTCAAGTCATTAAATTCACTCTACTAATGATTATTTATATATTAAAGATTCTGGGAAAGCACCAATTAGTAACCCTATAATATATCAGCGCCATCTCGAGGTACGTGATCAGAAATATGGCAGCGTTATTAAACCATGTTGTGTTAAATATTCCAGCACACACCATTTGTCTCTCCTTGAGAAATCCACAGAGCTCCAGGTTGTATAATCTGTCCGTTACGTATTAAAGTTGATTTATCACATTGAATAACTCCCTTTATTCGGGATGATGACATCACTCTGTTACACTGAAACACCCTGAAGGTTTAAGCGTCTCACTTTCATGAGCAGTCAGTATCAAAACATTAGATATGATGGGATTTAAAGTATATATTCATACGAGCTAATCTCACAACTAGAAAGTGCATTCAGGAGCTCTTCTGATGGTGGGCATCGTTTCTCTTCCTCTGAGGTGTTTCTGAGCAACATGTTGTTCTCTCAGAGCATGAGGGCGTTCAGGTGAATTCTCCGTGTGAGAAAATAAGATTTATGATTTTTCCGACAACGCCTGAACGCAGCAGAAATACCGTTTCCACAGTTCTATTGAAAGTCAAATGAAATGTGCATCGCCCCGGGGTTACAACCTGCTCATTACATATTTACAACAGTTGGAAGTCGGCAGAACTAATGGCCACGCCCCAAGGTGTCTGTGGACCAATCACGTACGTCGGAATGATCGGTTGTTCGCCCCGTGATTACGATCTGCTCCAAAACCTCATATTATCCTGAATATCTTTAAATATGAACAGCAGCTCGATGTCGGCCGACCTAATGGAACTCGTGGTTTCTTTAAGACACTCCCACGTTTTCTGCGGACCAATCACGTGCTTCGGAATGTTCGTTTGAAGTGTTTTTGATTGGCTGCTTCACACTTAAATCTTTGTTGAGTTGTTTGTTTTCACGTCTCTGATCTTCTTGTGATGACGAACAGAATGTGTTATCTTGTGTTTCACATAAAGGGCAGCAGAAGGTTACATTCAAAACGGGTTCATGGATGTTCTGCATACTTTAAACACAAACACGTGACCATGCTGCTCTCTCTAAGGGGGGGGGGGGGGGGTCAGGTGATGATTATAGGAATCAATTAATCAATTATGTGAATCAGACATGTTGAGCCTTTCCTCCCAAATAAATGAATATGATGGTGACATGTCTGAGAGAGCTGCAGAGAAGAGGTTTGAGTTTATTTCAGTGAGATGTAATAATGTCACATGTCACTTTAAAACAAACAAACTGTTTTTATACTGATTATAAATGTTAAAATGTGTGTGGTCGTCAGGTGATGAAGTGACTTACTGTCCTCTCTGGGTCCGGTACCGGATCAGATCCCGGTGTTCAGTCTCCTGTTGATCCTCCTCTGAGCTTCAGATCCCGGTCATCCTCCCGGTTCAGCCCGCGGCTCTCAGGGTGCTTTTTAGTAATGAATGAACGAATGAATCAGATGTTAAACTGCGGGGAAATCTCCGGTCACGATGTTGAGTTCCCTCACCGGATTCTGAGGGGGGGGATGCTGTTTTTCTCTCACATGTTAACGGCATTAATCCCCGGTGACATTGTTGATCTCGTCCTGTTGATTCACCGCCTCTGCACGCGCTCACCGACCCTCACGCGCCGCTCGGTGTCTCTTGAGTCTCTGAGTCTCTGAGTCCCGGTGGTCTCGCGGGTCCCGGTCTGTCTCTCCGGTGCTCGGTGTCTGTCTGTCGGAGGATGCTCGCGGACTTTCGGATGACCTGAAGCTCGTCCTTGGATCCTCCTGACGCGCGCTCTTGCCCCGCGCGTGCACGCAGACAGGAGAGGAGGTGCCGCGCCGCTGGATCGCGTGCACGAGCGTCTCTCTGGTGTTTTGGTGAATTAATGAAGCGACACGTGCTCGTCCCCGCGCTCACATGCACACCTCAACACTGAGAGCATTTAGACTTCATTTAAACATTTAAATCCCTTTATATTGGAATAATATAATTAAATATTAAAGTTATTTTGTATAAATCCTGTTTTATGTTTTCATGCAGTTATTTTCATCCTATTTTTGGTGGAAAATATGACCTATTAAAGAAATACTGTCTTTTAAAATGACATTTAGTGATTTCTCTGTCAGGAAACATGACAGAAATAATGACCCCTTGTGGGCTGTTTCTAATCAGCCCGTTAGATGATGGACTGGAAAACATCCACATCTCAAGCTGTGACTGTGACA
>NW_022987642.1:697819-700319 GCF_902827165.1 Trematomus bernacchii
TGGAGAGATTCAGGGTCAGACAGAGACTTGAGACCTCTGGAGAGATTCAGGTTCAGACAGAGACTTGAGACCTCTGGAGAGATTCAGGTTCAAACAGAGACTTGAGACCTCTGGAGAGATTCAGGTTCAAACAGAGACTTGAGACCTCTGGAGAGATTCAGGTTCAGACAGAGACTTGAGACCTCTGGAGAGACTCAGGGTCAGACAGAGACTTGAGACCTCTGGAGAGATTCAGGGTCAGACAGAGACTTGAGACCTCTGGAGAGATTCAGGTTCAGACAGAGACTTGAGACCTCTGGAGAGATTCAGGTTCAGACAGAGACTTGAGACCTCTGGAGAGACTCAGGGTCAGACAGAGACTTGAGACCTCTGGAGAGATTCAGGGTCAGACAGAGACTTGAGACCTCTGGAGAGATTCAGGTCTGACAGAGACTTGAGACCTCTGGAGAGATTCAGGTCTGACAGAGACTTGAGACCTCTGGAGAGATTCAGGTCTGACAGAGACTTGAGACCTCTGGAGAGATTCAGGTCAAACAGAGACTTGAGACCTCTGGAGAGATTCAGGGTCAGACAGAGACTTGAGACCTCTGGAGAGATTCAGGTCTGACAGAGACTTGAGACCTCTGGAGAGATTCAGGGTCAAACAGAGACTTGAGACCTCTGGAGAGATTCAGGGTCAAACGGAGACTTGAGACCTCTGGAGAGATTCAGGGTCAGACAGAGACTTGAGACCTCTGGAGAGATTCAGGGTCTGACAGAGACTTGAGACCTCTGGAGAGATTCAGGGTCTGACAGAGACTTGAGACCTCTGGAGAGATTCAGGGTCAAACAGAGACTTGAGACCTCTGGAGAGATTCAGGGTCTGACAGAGACTTGAGACCTCTGGAGAGATTCAGGGTCTGACAGAGACTTGAGACCTCTGGAGAGATTCAGGGTCAAACAGAGACTTGAGACCTCTGGAGAGACTCAGGGTCAGACGGAGACTTGAGACCTCTGGAGAGATTCAGGGTCTGACAGAGACTTGAGACCTCTGGAGAGATTCAGGGTCAAACGGAGACTTGAGACCTCTGGAGAGATTCAGGGTCTGACAGAGACTTGAGACCTCTGGAGAGATTCAGGGTCAAACGGAGACAGTGAACTTTGTTTTCATCAATCTGTGAGGTTTGTGTTCTCGTCTCGCTGATCCTGGAGTTTCAAATGATTTCCTATAAATGTTCCCTCATTGTCTGTTTGCTGTTGTTGTTGTTGTTGTTGTTGTTGTTGTTGTTGTGGGTCTCAGTTTGATCGGCTCACAGCTGTTTCATCATCACGTTGTTGTACGGAGAGTATGGCTCCTCCTCTTCCTCGTCGTTTGGCCCCTCCTCCTCTTCTACATGTAGCCCCTCCCCCTCCTCCTCACCCTCCGCCTCCTCTCTTGGCTCCTCCCCCTTCCGATGTTCTTCTCCTTCTTCTTCTTCTTCTTCTTTGTTGGTGCCGACAGGAAGTGCCCTCTGAGGTCGTTTGGGCACGGCGTAGTCGTCCACGCGGGGGTTGTAGGGGAACTCGTGACCTTTGGGGTCATCGGGGGTTCCCATGACCCTCCAGGCGCCCCCCCGCACCTCCTCAGGCTCATCGTACAGGGAGAGGGGGGTGGGTTTCTGTGAGGGGGGGGCGCGGCCTTCGGGCTCGTCGTAGATGTGATCGATGGAGCCACTGAGGAAGACGTTCCTGATCTTCATCTCGTCGATGCTGTCGTAGAGAGGGTCGTGTTCGGGGGGAGGACCAATCACAGGAGAGGAGAGGGGGGGGGGGAGCGAGGGAGTCAAAGGGGAGGGAATACTCCGGGTCCTTGGGGGGGCGCTTCTCCCTGGAGAGATACACACATCCTTTACTCAGGTAGAAGTACACACATCCTTTACTCAGGTAGAAGTACACACATCCTTTACTCAGGTAGAAGTACACACATCCTTTACTCAGGTAGAAGTACAGATACTGGTGTTTAAAAATACTAGAAGTAGAAAGTACAGGTATTTGTGTTCAACATGTAAGAAGTAGAAAGTACAGGTATTTGTGTTCAACATGTAAGAAGTAGAAAGTACAGGTATTTGTGTTCAACATGTAAGAAGTAGAAAGTACAGGTATTTGTGTTCAACATGTAAGAAGTAGAAAGTACAGGTATTTGGGTTCAACATGTAAGAAGTAAAAGTAAAAAGTAGTAAATAAGTATTAGAGTAAAGTACTGATACCAGAACAATGTACTTAAGTACAGTACCGAAGTATTTGTACTCCACTACTTCCCATGTTTACCTGCGGGGGCCGCGGTCCACCGGCAGGGCCACCTGAGAGTAGGTCTGGTCCGGGGGGGGGGGCGGCGTCGGGCAGCGGGCAGCTGGAGATCATCTTCAGGTTCTTCCGGGGCCCCGGGGGCCCGCGGGGGTCCAGAGACAGACTCTTTACTGCCGTCAGGGTCTTATCCACAGGGGGCTCCAGACGACACTGAGGAGACACAGCAGAATATTTA
>NW_022987642.1:712819-735319 GCF_902827165.1 Trematomus bernacchii
GGGACACATGTTGATGTAGAAGAGACATGAAGAAGAGGGGACACATGGTGATGTAGAAGAGACATGAAGAAGAGGGGACACATGGTGATGTAGAAGAGACATGAAGAAGAGGGGACACATGGTGATGTAGAAGAGACATGAAGAAGAGGGGACACATGGTGATGTAGAAGAGACATGAAGAAGAG
The DNA here is from genome assembly GCF_902827165.1 of Trematomus bernacchii. Taxonomy (NCBI): domain Eukaryota; kingdom Metazoa; phylum Chordata; class Actinopteri; order Perciformes; family Nototheniidae; genus Trematomus; species Trematomus bernacchii. The sequence continues at coordinate 713,005 of NW_022987642.1, forward strand.
GGGACACATGTTGATGTAGAAGAGACATTAAGAAGAGGGGACACATGTTGATGTAGAAGAGACATGAAGAAGAGGGGACACATGTTGATGAAGAAGAGACATGAAGAAGAGGGGACACGTGTTGATGTAGAAGAGACATGAAGAAGAGGGGACACATGTTGATGTAGAAGAGACATGAAGAAGAGGGGACACGTGTTGATGAAGTCAATTAAGATTGCTCTTTGATGCGCCGGTGAAGATGGCCGCATCGTCTTCGTGCTCCTCTCCAACTTTGCCCATTTTCGTATTTTGTACATATTTCTTTTACTTTTGCCGTTTTACTTTTAACATGGTTCGCAACATGCTAGCCGACCGCACCTACTCTGCCATACAATATAGCAGAGAGGAACTTCTCCAATTGCGAAACTTCGTGGACAATATTAACCCTCCGACAGACAATGGAGATTCACCATGGCTACCTGTTGCTGTTCTACCTGAGAGACGCAAGAAGAAGACAAAGCGAGGATGCCGGGCCGGGTTGCTGGTCAGACTAAGAAAACGTGAGAATCGGCCCCCTCTTCCGAGTATTCTTCTGGCTAATGTTCAATCCATTGAAAATAAGCTAGATGAACTCAGAAGCCGGATTGCTTTTCAACGGGACATTAAGAACTGTAACGTGTTAATTCTCACTGAGACTTGGCTCAACCCCGCTATCCCGGACTCCGCTATTGTCCCTGACGGATTCTCTATTTTTCGTCAGGACCGGACTGCAAACTCGGGGAAAAGTAAGGGAGGCGGTGTGTGTGTAATGACTAACAACAACTGGTGCTCAGATGTGAAGATTATTTCATCGGACTGTTCCGCACAGCTAGAGCACCTCATGATCTCATGTCGGGCCTTCCATCTGCCGAGGGAATTCACATCTGTTGTGATAACAGCAGTGTATATCCCGCCGCAGCCACTCGCCGACAACAACACGGCACTCGATCAGCTGTTTGGGTTTATTGATAAAACCGAGACTTCACGGCCAGATGCGGCGTTCGTTGTGGCCGGAGATTTCAACACCGCCAACATGAAGAAGGTTTTGCCAAAATATTACCAACACATCAACTTCCCGACGCGCGGGGGAAACATACTGGACCATGTTTATTCCCCTTTCCGGAATGGATATAAGGCTCTCCCTCGCCCTCCCTTCGGCAAATCAGACCATATCTCACTACTGTTGTTGCCTGCGTACAAGCAGAAACTTAAAAGGGACAGACCGATAACAAGGACAGTACAACGATGGAGCGAGGAGTCAGATTCAGCACTGCAGGATTGCTTTGCATCTACGGATTGGAGTGTGTTTGAGGACAATAACATCAACACACACACGGACACTGTCATCTGCTACATTGGGAAATGCATCGATGACGTGGTACCGAAGGTTTCTGTACGGACATTCCCAAATCAAAAGCCCTGGGTAAACGGTGAGGTGCGCGGCAAACTGAAAGCGCGCACTCTCGCGCACACAGCGGGAGATTTGGAGGAGTACAGGAAGTCTCGGTATGATCTCCGGAGAGCAATAAAAAATGCAAAGAGACAGTACAAAGACAAGGTGGAATCTGACTTCAAAGGCTGTAACACTAGGAATATGTGGGCGGGACTAAGGACAATGACTGACTACAAAGGAGCAGCGGGGGGTGCTGCGGGAGTGTCTGCGTGCGCATCTCTCCCAGATGAGCTAAACAGTTTTTTTGCACGCTTTGAGAGCAGCCAGGCTGTGGAGGTACAGAGGGACCAGGAGCTACACTGCCCTTTTGTTTTAAATAGGGCAGATGTGTGTAAATCCTTTAAAAGGGTTAACCCACACAAGGCTCCTGGACCTGATGGCATCCCTGGCCGTGTTCTCAGGGTGTGTGCAGTTCAGCTGGCAGAGGTGTTCACAGACATCTTCAACAGGTCCCTGCTGCAGTCTGTAGTCCCCACATGTCTTAAACACTCCACCATCATTCCTGTCCCCAAAAAGACAATCATCACCTGCCCCAACGACTACCGCCCAGTAGCACTCACCTCCATCATAATGAAGTGCTTTGAGCGGTTAGTCAAATTATTCATCACCTCCTCCCTCCCTGAATCTCTGGACCCCCTGCAGTTTGCCTACAGAGCAAACAGGTCCACAGACGACGCCATAGCCCTCACCCTCCACACTGCCCTCTCACACCTGGACCCGAAGAACAGGAACACATATGTGAGAATGCTGTTCATTGACTACAGTTCAGCATTCAACACCATTGTGCCCTCCAAGCTGGCCATCAAGCTCAGAGACCTCGGGCTCAACAGCGCCCTCTGCGACTGGATCCTGAACTTCCTGACGGGCAGACCCCAGGCAGTGCGGGTGGGAAACATCACATCCTCCACCCTGATTCTCAACACCGGTGCCCCTCAAGGCTGCGTGCTCAGCCCTCTCCTCTACTCCCTGTTCACCCACGACTGCGTGGCCACACACAGCTCCAACACCATCGTGAAGTTTGCTGATGACACGACCGTCATCGGCCAGATCACAGACGATGACGAGACGGCATACAGAGAGGAGGTCGAAAACCTGACATCTTGGTGCCAGGAGAACAACCTCCATCTCAACATCAGCAAAACAAAGGAGCTGATTGTGGATTACAGGAAGCAGCAGGGAGAGGGACACGCCCCCATCGCCATCAATGGGACTACGGTGGAGAGAGTCAAAAGCTTCAGGTTCCTTGGGGTCCACATCACTGAGGACCTGACATGGTCTCTTCACACCACCACCATCACCAAGAAAGCTCGACAGCGGCTCTTCTTCCTCCGCAGGCTGAGGAGGTTCAAAATGGATTCCAGGATACTCTGCAACTTCTACAGGTGCACCATAGAGAGTATCCTCACTGGCAGCATGACGGCCTGGTACGGCAGCTGCACCGACCTCGATCGTAAGGCTTTACAGAGGGTGGTGAAAACTGCACAGCACATCACCAGGACGGAGCTGCCATCCATGGAGGACCTTTACTCCCAGCGGCTCAGGAAGAAATCCCTCAGGATTATCAAAGACCCCCATCACCCCAGCCACAAACTGTTCTTTCTGTTGCCGTCTGGCAGACGTTACCGCAGCATCCGGGCAAGGACAAGAAGATTCGGAGACAGTTTCTTCCCGCGGGCAGTGAGACTGTTAAACAATTGAACTGTTGAAACAACATCAAACATTCAACTGCTACTCAGTAGTATGTATCTAATACCTAATATATATATATCATTCCAATAACTTGTATATAGACTCATACTGCACTATTCCACATCATAACTTTATTTCATTTTTATAACTATTATTATTTTTGTATTGCTCTTGCTCTTATTGTTATTATGTTATGTTATTATGTTGCATTGTTGGAGAAGCCTGTGACATAAGATTTTCAACTGCATAATTACTCTGTAGCTATGTCAGATTGACAATAAAGAACCTTGAACCTTGAACCTTGAAGAAGAGACATGAAGAAGAGGGGACACGTGTTGATGTAGAAGAGACATGAAGAAGAGGGGACACGTGTTGATGTAGAAGAGACATGAAGAAGAGGGGACACGTGTTGATGAAGAAGAGACATGAAGAAGAGGGGACACATGGTGATGTAGAAGAGACATGAAGAAGAGGGGACACATGTTGATGAAGAAGAGACATGAAGAAGAGGGGACACATGTTGATGTAGAAGAGACAGGAAGAAGAGGGGACACGTGTTGATGTAGAAAAGACATGAAGAAGAGGGGACACATGTTGATGAAGAAGAGACATGAAGAAGAGGGGACACATGTTGATGAAGAAGAGACATGAAGAAGAGGGGACACATGTTGATGTAGAAGAGACATGAAGAAGAGGGGACACATGTTGATGTAGAAAAGACATGAAGAAGAGGGGACACATGTTGATGTAGAAGAGACATGAAGAAGAGGGGACACATGGTGATGTAGAAGAGACATGAAGAAGAGGGGACACATGTTGATGAAGAAGAGACATGAAGAAGAGGGGACACATGTTGATGTAGAAGAGACAGGAAGAAGAGGGGACACGTGTTGATGTAGAAAAGACATGAAGAAGAGGGGACACATGTTGATGAAGAAGAGACATTAAGAAGAGGGGACACATGTTGATGTAGAAGAGACATGAAGAAGAGGGGACACATGTTGATGTAGAAGAGACATGAAGAAGAGGGGACACATGTTGATGTAGAAAAGACATGAAGAAGAGGGGACACATGTTGATGTAGAAGAGACATGAAGAAGAGGGGACACATGGTGATGTAGAAGAGACATGAAGAAGAGGGGACACATGTTGATGAAGAAGAGACATGAAGAAGAGGGGACACATGTTGATGTAGAAGAGACATGAAGAAGAGGGGACACATGTTGATGTAGAAGAGACATTAAGAAGAGGGGACACATGTTGATGTAGAAGAGACATGAAGAAGAGGGGACACATGTTGATGTAGAAGAGACATGAAGAAGAGGGGACACATGTTGATGAAGAAGAGACATGAAGAAGAGGGGACACATGTTGATGTTGAAGAGACATTAAGAAGAGGGGACACATGTTGATGTAGAAGAGACATGAAGAAGAGGGGACACATGTTGATGTAGAAGAGACAGGAAGAAGAGGGGACACGTGTTGATGTAGAAAAGACATGAAGAAGAGGGGACACATGTTGATGAAGAAGAGACATTAAGAAGAGGGGACACATGTTGATGTAGAAGAGACATGAAGAAGAGGGGACACATGGTGATGTAGAAGAGACATGAAGAAGAGGGGACACATGTTGATGAAGAAGAGACATGAAGAAGAGGGGACACATGTTGATGTAGAAGAGACAGGAAGAAGAGGGGACACGTGTTGATGTAGAAAAGACATGAAGAAGAGGGGACACATGTTGATGAAGAAGAGACATTAAGAAGAGGGGACACATGTTGATGTAGAAGAGACATGAAGAAGAGGGGACACATGTTGATGTAGAAGAGACATGAAGAAGAGGGGACACATGTTGATGTAGAAAAGACATGAAGAAGAGGGGACACATGTTGATGTAGAAGAGACATGAAGAAGAGGGGACACATGGTGATGTAGAAGAGACATGAAGAAGAGGGGACACATGTTGATGAAGAAGAGACATGAAGAAGAGGGGACACGTGTTGATGTAGAAGAGACAGGAAGAAGAGGGGACACGTGTTGATGTAGAAAAGACATGAAGAAGAGGGGACACATGTTGATGAAGAAGAGACATGAAGAAGAGGGGACACATGTTGATGTAGAAGAGACATGAAGAAGAGGGGACACATGTTGATGTAGAAGAGACATTAAGAAGAGGGGACACATGTTGATGTAGAAGAGACATGAAGAAGAGGGGACACATGTTGATGTAGAAGAGACATGAAGAAGAGGGGACACATGTTGATGAAGAAGAGACATGAAGAAGAGGGGACACATGTTGATGTTGAAGAGACATTAAGAAGAGGGGACACATGTTGATGTAGAAGAGACATGAAGAGGGGACTGAAGTAAACAGATATGATTCTAAACTGTATTGAAGTAAACATGTATTATTTTGAATTGTATTTTAGTGAACATGTATTGTTTGAACTGTTTTAAGTAATCACATATATAGATATTATATTCTCACATACAACTCACTGACCCAGAGATCCTGTTACACACACATACACCTCCTTCACTAAGCACACACACACATATTCTTTTCAAGGTTCTTTCTGGGCATTCATTATATTTGTGTACAATGTTTAATTGTCTGAGAAGGAATAGTTTATGTGAAAGATCCCATGGGAAAGTAAGGGAGTAAATATCGGTGCAGAGATAAGATTGACTCTGCCCTTGTGGAACTTCAGAATCTCACGTTCTGGTCAGAACTCTGATTCGCTGTATTGAACCCGACCAGAAGTGAATCCAACCAGTAAAAACACCTGGGGGAGTGAGCAGCTCACACAGCTCCTCCCCACGGACTCTCTAATTCGCTTTGGAGTAAAATGGGAAGGAAGAAGTAAACACATCTCCGCCCCAAAATATGAATATGAATACTGTTGTTTTTGTATGTAAAATGCTTTCTTGTTTGATGAGTGGTTGGTCCCGATACCTGTGTCCGCATCGCATCACAAACCTGAAGTCCATGCTTCTTGTTTGCTGAGTGGTTGGTCCCGATACCTGTATCCGCATCGCATCACAAACCTGAAGTCCGGAGTACTCTGTAAAACTTGTATACGTGTTTTGTTTCCTACCAGTAAATTCAAATAATTGTTATAACTTTTGATTCCGGTGTTTTCAATTCCTTTCTTTATTAAATAGAGATCAGCCTCATCTAACGAACGGCGCGTAGCGGAGGGGGGGGGCTATCAGCCACCACCATAGGTGTTCTGCTCCAACAGGACACATGTTGATGCACAAACTAGCTACCATCACAGGTAAGAGCACTAACTAGCTACCATCACAGGTAAGAGCACTAACTAGCTACCATCACAGGTAAGAGCACTAACTAGCTACCATCACAGGTAAGAGCACTAACTAGCTACCATTACAGGTAAGAGCACTAACTAGCTACCATCACATGTAAGAGCACTAACTAGCTACCATCACAGGTAAGAGCACTAACTAGCTACCATTACAGGTAAGAGCACTAACTAGCTACCATCACAGGTAAGAGCACTAACTAGCTACCATTACAGGTAAGAGCACTAACTAGCTACCATTACAGGTAAGAGCACTAACTAGCTACCATCACATGTAAGAGCACTAACTAGCTACCATTACAGGTAAGAGCACTAACTAGCTACCATCACAGGTAAGAGCACTAACTAGCTACCATCACAGGTAAGAGCACTAACTAGCTACCATCACATGTAAGAGCACTAACTAGCTACCATTACAGGTAAGAGCACTAACTAGCTACCATCACATGTAAGAGCACTAACTAGCTACCATTACAGGTAAGAGCACTAACTAGCTACCATTACAGGTAAGAGCACTAACTAGCTACCATCACATGTAAGAGCACTAACTAGCTACCATTACAGGTAAGAGCACTAACTAGCTACCATCACAGGTAAGAGCACTAACTAGCTACCATCACAGGTAAGAGCACTAACTAGCTACCATCACATGTAAGAGCACTAACTAGCTACCATTACAGGTAAGAGCACTAACTAGCTACCATCACATGTAAGAGCACTAACTAGCTACCATTACAGGTAAGAGCACTAACTAGCTACCATCACAGGTAAGAGCACTAACTAGCTACCATCACAGGTAACTAAACCTGAAGGCATTTATAGATTTGTATGCAAGTATTATCCTTAACCTGTTAAGCCCGAGAGACCCCGGTACCGGGGCCCTCCCGCAACATCTTGCAGGAAACAGTGTCTGAGGGCATGTTCATTTAATAAACTATGAATGTTTTATATCCATGTAATGGGAAGAAACTCATCTAACTGATCATTTTTTTTTTTTTTTTTTTTTTATAACACAATGCTAACACTGAGCCTCTGAATTAGCAACGAGCGAAAAATGCTAACAGATTACTGCACCGAAACTCACTCACAAAACCTTATTATTTATCTTTTCTGCACATCCAACACATCGATCTGATCGTGAGATGACACAGAATCGATGGGTACCCTCATTATCACTCTTTGATACGAACTCACGACTTTATAAACAAAAACAGACATCAAAACATGTGGCGCTAGGTAGCTAAAAATGCTAACATGGTTTACCTGTGTCGTAGTCTGGTCCAAAGTGGTCTTCAATGGCATTAAAACGATAAAAACGCTGCTGAAGTTAATCCATAGATTAATCTAATGTGTCTGTGTCCCTTTGAAATGATCTCTGATAATCCATAAGCATTAAAACTGCTTTTCCGTTTCCAGATGTCAGAGCGAGAGATAGGTTCGCTCTGATGCAAAACTGCATGCGCGAAGCCCCCACCTTTTTTTTTTACCGTGTGTGTGTGGGGAAATTCCCCTTCAATTCTATTGGCTCTAACGGTCAGAAAGAGATTTCATTCGTCAAAATCAACCAAGTGGGGCCAGAGATATGGAAAATCCACCCAAATGACCCCAGAAGTGGTTTCTTTTTGCTAAATCTCTCTAAAAAGGTCAAATGTCACTTGTTTTGCATCAATCTTGATACAGGGTACTTATTATATGCTGTACTTTGGATTCCTAAAGCTTTTAGTCTACTAACCCATCATCCAAGGGTGGTTTTCACTATAAGTAAAAAATAATTTTTGGACGGACACTATAATTTACAGTTTTTTACTATGTTCAATCTGAATTTTCTTTAAACTAAAAAACATCTATATTGATTCTGACTTTTCTACATCCAACTCACAGGTTTATTATTACTTTGAGAACAAAGATTATTAATTTAACCCTTTTAGAAGGGAAGATATGGTCATTTGTTCTGGCAATGTCATTTTCGAGCCTGAGACCTGAAAAACAGGCTCAGGGCTTAACAGGTTAACTCAATACCTTATAATTATTGTTGAAAGTTTTGCTGAATAGTTTCACGTTCACTTACCTTAAGCAACGTAAAATGTGCAGACCGGGAGCAACAGACGTAGGTTAGCCTTATGTGGATCAGGCTGGAGTACATCGGTTACTCCTATATTTACATAACTGTTGGCTAGAAGTACGCAGCTTAATCAACCATATTTAACTGGCCATTGTCCTCTCAGCCTGAAATATCAATCACTTCAATAAATGGCAAAACAAAAAAGGAAAGGTTCTGGCTCAATTTCGGTTTAGTTAGCTTGTTAGATTATTGCAGCTGTGCATGTTGCTAGCGGGTTGCTAGGCCACCTCACGAGCTGCGCCAGGTGAAACAAGAACACCTCCATAGACCAGACCGTCTCAGTTTGTAGACCGCTCGGTCCAGGCTCCAGCTGCGGTGCTGTTTCTCTATGAATCCATGCTGAATTGGACCTTCTGTTTCATTCTTCTTCTTTAACGGCGACTTCCAAACAGAGTAGACGATAATTATCGCCACCTACTGTATCACTGCAGCATTGCTGTTTGTGACTTCTGTTTCATTACAATGACTTCCGTTACAGCAAGAATCCCCCTCTCACACGCATAGGTGAAACACATGCACATTCCCTACTGAGAACCTTTCAGTCAAATGTTTTCAGTAGTGTGTGTGTGAGGTTAATTTTCAGTTGTGTGTGTGGTGTTCAGTAGTGAATGTGAGAGTATTTCAGTAGTGTGTGTGCAAGGCCAGATGTTTTCAGTAGTGAATGTGAGTGTATTTCAGTAGTGTGTGTGTGAGGTGTTCAGTAGTGTGTGTGTGTGGTGTTCAGTAGCGAATGTGAGAGTATTTCAGTAGTGTGTGTGCAAGGCCAGATGTTTTCAGTAGTGAATGTGAGTGTATTTCAGTAGTGTGTGTGTGAGGTGTTCAGTAGTGTGTGTGTGTGGGGTTCATTTTCAGTTGTGTGTGTATGAGGTGTTCAGTAACGAATGTGAGAGTATTTCAGTAATGTGTGTGCAAGGCCAGATGTTTTCAGTAGTGTGTGTGCAAGGCCAGATGTTTTCAGTAGTGCGTGTGCAAGGCCAGATGTTTTCAGTAGTGCGTGTGCAAGGCCAGATGTTTTCAGTAGTGTGTGTGCAAGGCCAGATGTTTTCAGTAGTGTGTGTGAGGTGTTCAGTAGTGTGTGCGAGGCCAGATGTTTTCAGTAGTGAATGCGAGTGTATTTCAGTAGTGTGTGTGTGAGGTGTTCAGTAGTGAATGTGAGAGTATTTCAGTAGTGTGTGTGTGAGGTGTTCAGTAGTGAATGTGAGAGTATTTCAGTAGTGTGTGTGCAAGGCCAGATGTTTTGAGTAGTGTGTGTGCGAGGTTAGTTTGAGTTGTGGCCTACACGGCCCCTCATACGGAGCGACAGGAAACATCATTTAGCTGAAAATGATTTATTTACATCTCATCTGAAGGATCCGAGCAGCCAGAGGACGGTGCGTTCAGGCGTCAGCAGAGCATCACATGGACATCATTTCACCATCAGTCTCTAATGCTGACACCAGAGGGGACTCGCTCATTCAGAGGGGACACAATGAGATGGATTACAAACAGAGGCAGGCCCAACATATCAACCACTATCCATATGTTGAGAACTCAAATAATATCTAACGTTTTAATAAGAAATGCTTCTTCTGAAAAAGTCAATTATAAAAAAAGGAAAATCTAATAACTGTAAACTTAATTAAACATCTCTATGGTTTCATGCAGGCTTTTCAGCGTTTGCATTTATTAAGAATGTAATTGTTTTATTTAACTTCCCTTTCGTGGTGACTGTGGCTTTGGTTAAAGCTATAATCAAAGTGTGTCTCTGTGATGAAGAGGGTTAGCGTGAACTCATCTGTGCTTTACTCACCACTATAAATATATGTGCAAATGTAAACGTTCAGTTATTCAGCAACACACACACACACATTCCCACATACAAGCGACACACACTCACAGACAAACAGTCTCACAGTCTCAAACACACACACGGTCTCCCACATACAAGCCACACACAGTCTCAGACACACACACACACACACACACACACACACACACACAGTCTCAGACACACACACACACACACACAGTCTCAGACACACACACACACAGTCTCAGACACACACACACTTTATAAAACACATGTAATGTTTTAGGGCAGTCTGAATAACTTGAGGGATAAAAACATCAGTAAAATGTGTGTAAATATTTAGAGAGTAAAGAGTGTGAATGTTCAGGAGAGCTCATCTGCCATCTGGTGGACAGACTCGGCACTGATCGGTCACTCAGCATCTTTCTGATCACCGTCAAATATGCTGTTGTTTGTATCTACACAGAGACAAGCCCCGCCTCCTCTGCAGCACATCTCATTTTGAGTGACACGAGTAACGACCAATGATGTCGACTCGTGGTCTAACAGGTCCAGGTGTGCGATGCGAGTCTTTTCTTTGCGTCCGATGTGAATGCTTCTTCCCCCCTCCTCCTCCCCCCTCCTCCTCTTCCTCCCCCCTCCTCCTCCTCACACCAGCAGGTGTCGTTTCCAGCGGCGGGATCTCACTCTGAAGAAGAAGAAGAGCATCATGAGGAAGAGGCAGGAGCAGACGTAGAGCCCCACGCAGAGACTCATGTCCACGCTGTTGAACCCCAGGATCCAAACTGAGCCCCCCCCACTCCCCCCCCACTGAGAAATATGCTCCTCCTTCTCCACCTTCTCCTCCTTCTCCACCTTCTTCCCCTCCTTCTCCTCCTCCTTCCCCTCCTTCTTCTCCTCCTCCTCCTTCTCCTTCTCCACCTCCTCCTCCCCCTTCTCCTCCTCCTTCCCCTCCCCCCCCTGCTTCCCCTCCTTCTTCCCCTCCCCCCCCTCCTTCTTCCCCTCCCCCCCCTCCTCCTTGAGGGAGTACTTGGGGGAGATGTTGGAGGCCCCGTAGTGTGTCCTGAGGAAGAGGAGCACGTTGTTCTGGTTCCACTGATGGACGCCGAGTTTCTCCTCGTGGCAGGAGGCGCAGAGGGAGGCGCTCGGCCAGGGAGCTTTGGGGAAGAGGGGGTCGTCACTCAGAGAGCCTGGGGGGGGGGGAGAAAGGGTTTATTATTATACAGTATTGACACTATAAGGAGGTACAAACACTACCACCTGCAGGGGGTTCATCAAATACATGTTTGGAGCTTTAGGAGAGAGAGGAGTTAGGGCCCCTACACACCAGGCCGATATCGGCCGTATTGCCGTGTTGGGCGAAAACGGGTTCCTTGTCAATTTGGTGTGTCCCGAACCCTCGGCCGTGACACGCCTTATTTGGCCTTTCACGATCGACACCCGGCCGATTCAACATGTTGAATCGGCCGGGTGTCGACCACAAGCTATCGGGCCAAGAAAGCACTCTGATTGGCTGTTCAGCTAGCGAATGAGAAGCGAAACGGAAGTGAGGGACGTAAACAAATGATTGAAGAAGGTACACACACACAGATGGCTATTCATTTTCATCTCATCGGTGTATTGATCATCATGGCGATCTGGAATGAAGCAATCGAAGACCTGTTCGTCACTTTGACCCAGGAGAGGCCAGCTCTGTACGATATTACAGAGGCTAAGTACTCCAACAGAATCGTGAAAACGGGACTCTGGCGAGAGATAGAATCGCAACTTGGTTTCTCAGGTAAGATTATCTTTTTTCATCAATTGAGCTCTTGAGCAGAAACTGTTGGTTTTTTATTGTTTGCCAGCGTACGTGAAATGTAATTTGTTATTTCAACCTTGTGTTTTGTTGTTATCTTGTTGGTAGCTGTTGTTTGTTTGGCGCTGCATATAGATATGATTTGAGCCACCATGCTTACATCCTTTATTTGTGTGCTTCAGAGAAAGAGCTGCGGAAGAAATGGGATTCTCTGCGAACCCAGTACACCCGGTACCGGAGACTTGCCTCTTCGGGTAGTCGTGGTACGCCAATGACCAGCCGACAGCAGTGGGTCCTGACCAGGCTGCGGTTTCTGGAGCCTTTCACCAAAAGGAAGGAGAGTACTTCCAACCTCACCTTCACGGTAACTACTTTATTTGTTGAGTACAAATACGTGTTTCTTGCTTCTTTCAATTACAAAAACATTATTTGCATTCATGTGGTGGTTACAGTGGTAAATATAACAATAACAGAATAATATATATATTATTGTATTATAATTATTGATGTGATTATCACCTTAATGTTGCAGCTGGTAAAGGAGGAGCTAATTTAAATGACATTATATACTGCTGGGTAGCTTATGAAATTCACCATGGGATCAATAATGCTTTTATCTTAACCTATAATAATAATCCATGATAAAATATGTCTTGATTATATTTTGTAGTGTTCTGAATCTTCTAGAAGTACGTTTTAGCATCTGAATAGAGCCATCACAATGTTTCTACAACGTGCCTCTCACACTTGACCACACCCCGAACTAATGGCACACACATTTCTGTTTTACACAGATTTTATGTCTTATTTGTTACTGATGTGAAGCACTTTAAACTGCAATCCCCTGTATGAAAGGTGATATACAAATACAGTTATTATTATTATTCAGATGGATGTCTCTGCCTCTCTGTTCATTCTCCCATTCTCCTCCTCAATCTGCCTAGAAGTATTTTAATGTTGTCGCTGTTACTATAACCAATACTAATGCTAGGGCTGCAACTGACAGTTCTGTAGGCACATAGTTATTGTTTCTTATCGCTGTGTGATTAAAAGAATAAACACAAATAGCAGGATAGGCAATGCAAAAATGTATTTTGTACCTTCAGACACACACAACATCAGAATGAGCTACTATCAACAGAGAACCCAAATCTGCTTTCAAAGAATAGACTTTCACAAAGCTGGAGGATAATATCACAACAGAACCCTTTATGAGCCAAACCACCATGAGAGAAAAAGATGGTACTATATCTTATCCCACTGAAAAGGCACTGCACCAATACCGTTAAAATATTGGCATAGTTCATCCCTGTGCTGCTTGGCTCGAGCTGAGTTATTGGTGGTGGGTGGCAGGGTGGCTTGCCGTAGGTCAGGGTCTTGTCTCCAGCTTCCTGGGACAGTTTCATGATCGGGTCCTTCCTGGTCAACAACTCCCGCCATGTATGCGCTACAGCTCTCTGTGCGCAGGAAGTTGTGCAGAGCACAGCCAGCCAAAACAATGGCCTCCACTGTGGCTGTGTCTTGAATGTTTATGGTGGTTAGGAAGACCCGAAAACGGTTGGCTAGGATGCCAAAGGCATTTTCTACCACCCTCCGAGCCCGCGACAGCCTGTAGTTGAAGATGCGTTCCTTTACAGCTAGCCTGCGGTTCGGATAGGGCTTCATGAGGTACTCTTTCAGGGGAAATGCCTCATGAGCCTCTCGCTGCAGTATCCACGATTTCACCCATTTAGTGCGGTTTCTCGTAATTCGTCGCTTCTGCCTCTTGAGATACTGTTTCTTGATAATGTGTTGCACAAGCAACACTCCAATGGCTGATATCCCCAGTGCCGCACGATACATGTTTTCAATGGACGAGACTGAAAATGGAACACACCCGCTATTTGCTGTTTGTTTATATCACAGTCTGTTCTTCTTCTCTTTCTTCCGGTTGTTGCCTATTTTGAATGACGAATACACACTACCACCGCCTGCTGGTAAGGGCACTTATTGCCACTCACGCATGCGCAGTTCGTACGTGCTCGGCTGTAGTAAAGCGGTGTATTTCAGTGCGACACACGGCCTAGACGCAGGAGAACTCGTCGATGGATCTGTCGGTGTTGGATGTCGGCGTGTTCTCTGGTGACTGCCTGGTGTGTCAGGGCCTTAAGAAGACTGAAAGGGAGTTTCTGTGTGTGTGTGTGTGTGTGTGTGTGTGTGTGTGTGTGTGTGTGTGTGTGTGTGTGTGTGTGTGTGTGTGTGTGTGTGTGTGTGTGTGTGTGTGTGTGTGTGTGTGTGTGTGTGTGTGTGTGTGTGTGTGTGTGCGCGCGCGCGCGCGCGCAGGGCCGTTTCTAGCTTTTTGGGGGCCCTACTAATGCCCCTTTTTTTTCCTCTTCACACCGCAGAGGCGCCGCCTCTTAGCTCCAGAATCCGGTTCACTTCCAGCTCCAAAATATTGTCGGTCTAGAGGCAAGAGCTTCGGAGCTAAGAGGCGGCGTCGCTTACGTCTCTCTTACGTCGAGGCGTGCAGGAAACTAAACCCACCTCCCCTGAACATGGGTCGACTGAAGAGTCTCGTCATGCCTGCCTACAAGCAGTAGCGCTGAGCAAAGTGACGAGAAGGCAACCACACACTTTATAAAAAAACACGCTTTATAAAGTCAGGCAACACTAACCAGGCTTCGTGTGATTCTGTTTATTTGTACCTTACTTTGACCATCCGTTCGCTGTTATTGATCATTGTGGAGAGCAGGCAGACGTTTGTTATTATAGCAGCTATCGGATGGAATCAATACATGGGCTGCACAGGTTGTCATGTCCGACTATCACAAGTAGAATCATAATGAAAAATACGCCGGTAAAAAGTGCCTGTAGAAAACGGCTTAGCAAGTAGTCCGTTTAGCTTCGGTTGCTATGCTAACATCACCCATGTTATACCAGAGAAACTTTCATAACAGCGTTGTGATGCCAAACAGCGTCAATTCAGACTGACACACATTCACTTAAGGGGAACTGGGGATGTGTATCAGCTGCTTGTGTGACAGTCAGACAGTGAATACTTTAGAGCCGTGTGAGCTAACCCGGAGCTAACGGGAGAATACACTCGTGGAAGAGCAGCCAGCACTGCAGCGGTCGCTAAATGAAACACATTAATAAACAATGAACCACGGCACTCTGGAGAAAAGTATAAGCTTCGAGAAGTCCTTATTTAATGTAATCTGGCTTCGTATGATTAAAAGCAACACGATCATCGACCCGACGCAGTCCCCCCCCCCCGTTGTTGTTGTTGTTGTGAGCGTTGTTGGGGAGAAAATCAGCGATGTAAACGGTGACGTCATGACGCAGCAGCGGCAGCTCTGGGCGGTGTGAACAGAGCGGGAGCTGAAAAGGGAAACTGGAGCTGAACCAGAAAAGCTCTAGGAGCCAGAAAGGTGTGGAAGCCGCACAGGGTGCTGTTTGGGGGCCCGAGTTTTTACAGTTTTTTAACTGTAAGATTCCGAAGCCTTTAGGATGATCTGTGGAGACGCATCAGTCTGTTACGCTTTAAGAGGAAAACAGGCTAATTTCACGAAAACCAAGCAATTGAAACTTACAAAAAATGATATTAAAAAGGTAAACTAGGCTCCTCTACGTCAATACATGCAAGAGATGCAGCATTTCTTCATCTTCCTCAGACGTCACTCATTGGCTGACAGCCCAGCCATGATTTGGGCTTTATTTCCCCAAAAACCACAGTTTTGCTATCATTGCAGTTTAGTTGTGTTTATATCCTACATTTGATTTTAAGCATATAATGCTTCAGCGAACACACAGGAGGGGGGGGGGGGGGGGGGGGGGGGCTCGGCTGTCTACAAATAAAGACGGCTCATTTGAATTCTCCCCAAATATATTGAGGCTGAACCTGAACCTGTTTTCTCTGCTCCCAACATAATCTTGGCGACCTCTTTAAAATTGTGAATGCAGAATTAGAAACACTTTGTAACTGGTTTGCAGTTACTAAATGATCTCTTAACCCCTGAGCCTGTTGTTCAGGTCTCAGGCTCGACACTGACAGTCTGAGAGTAGAAACTGCATTATACGGATTTGCAATACTGAGATAGAAAAGTTGGTGCATGTACATTTTAAGGACTGCTTGTTGACGAAAAACTGGAAGCACCATATCAATTATGTACAAACTAAACTGTCAAAAACAATAGGTATTTTGTTCCATACTCAGAACATTCCTGAGGAAAGAATACTCAGAACTCATAACAGTCTATTTCTACCTTTACTACTGCTCCGAAACATGGGGAAACACGTACTCAACAAATCTACAAAAAATAATAACATCCCAAAAAAAGGTATTACGAATAGTCTGGGGTGTTGGTAAATATGAACACACAACTCTCATATTTAAACAACTCAATCTATTCAAATGTGTTGACATAGTAAAGCTTAAAACAGTACTGATTATGCACCCATAACAAAATGCCTACTAACATTCAAAAGCAGTTCCAAACCAGTCAGGACATACCCAGCGAGGCATCCTAACTGGTTGGTTAGCAAGCCCTGAAGAACAACCATCCAATCACAGCTGGTCCTTAACCAGTTAGAGCGTGGTCTGGACTTCACGCAGACCTTTCAAGTATCACTCAACAAAACTACATTTAAAAAAAGGACATTTGCAGATTACTCCAGCTAACAAATATTGGTTATTCCCAGAATCAGTATTTTTATTTATTTAGAAATAATAACTTCTCAGCTTGTTTATTTATATGGTTTACATTGCTTTTTATTTATTTGTTCCTTCTTATTTATTTTCATCGTTATGGGGTTGAATATTTATTTCAGCTGGAAATTGCCTTGCAATATTTGTATTGGTGTATACGAGTGCATTTGTGTACTTATACACTTATATGGTGCTTATGTATATTTTGTGTGTGTGTGAACATATGAATGGAAAAAAAGTCACTTGAAAAAAGTTCACAATGTTTATATGCATATATTATTATTCATTTGCCAAGTACATGTGTACATGTGTATATATGTATATATGTATATATAGTATTTTCATTTCCAAAAAAAGATAGTTGAAACTGATATTGACATGTGCAGAAAATGACCCTATATCTAGTTTTCTTTATTTCTTTGTACTCCTTAAAGGGGACCTATCATGCAAGATGCACTTTTGTACGTCTTTTCTACATGAACATGTGTCCCCGGTGTTCCAGGGAACTCACCAAGTGTCAGAAAACACAACCCTCTCTATTTTCCTCCATACCCAAATCTCTAAAAAAGGGGCTGCAACGGATCTGATAAAAACTGATCCAGATTTGAACACTGTCCTGACGTCAGGACGGTGGCGCTACGGCTATTGGGCCAACTCCACCAATCAGGAGGAGACAGCCACGGACATTGCCGTTCGAAAGCGCTGGAGACGCTGTAGTACATATGCCAGGCCAGTAGATGGTGCTGTTCTCACTGAATCAGCCCTTGCTAAAACAGAGCTAGAAATTGTCAAATTGAACGAAATGAGGCATGGCTAAAATGCATGATCTGTTTGGTATTTTGAAAAAGAAAAAGTATAAATATGCCTGATATACGTATGGTCCTACACTATATTATTATAATATAGCATGATAGGTCCACTTTAATTTCTATACGTTTTTGACGCAATAATGCCAATGTTGTATTGAATGATGCACGGGAGGGCTACTTTCCATAAGCTATGCTTCAGCCCTCCCGCTTCTACAAATGTTGTTCATCTTTGTGTGTATGAATTATACTTGTTGTGTTTTTTGGATGAATAAGTAGAATAAAAAAAAATATAAAAAAGTTCAGTTTTGAGGCCCCCTAGTGGCCGCGGGGGCCCTATGCATCTGCATAGTCCGCCTAGAGGGAGAAACGGCCCTGCGTGTGAGTGTGTATGCAAGTGTGTGTGTGTGTGTCTATGTGTCTCTGTGTGTGTGTGTGTGTGTGTGTGTGTGTGTGTGGTGTGAGTGTGTGTGTGTGGTGTGTGTGTGTGTGTGTGTGTGTGTCTATATGTCTCTGTGTGTGTGGTGTGTGTGTGTGTGTGTGTGTGTGTGTGTGTGTGTGTGTGGTGTGAGTGTGTGTGTGTGTGTGGTGTGTGTGGTGTGTGTGTGTTTGGTGTGAGTGTGTGTGTGTGTGTGTGTGTGTGTGTGTGTGTGGTGTGAGTGTGTGTGTACCAGCCACTCTGCTGTTGACCCTGTTGTGCTGCTCCCAGAGCCAGAGCACCTGCTGCTCGCTGCTCTTCACCGTCTGCAGACTCTCTGCCGCCGCCTGCTCAAAGTGGCGTCCGCACGCCTCGCAGCCGAAGAACGTGGTGATGTAGCGCCGCATCACCTGCAGCACCGCAGCCTCGCCCTGCAGACCTGCAGCAGGGGGGGGGGGGGGGGGGGAACACATACAACTCATCATATATTCTAAAAAAGGGATAAAACCAACGACTGTGCTAAACCTCGTCTGCGAGTGAGCGAGTGAGTGTGTGAGCGAGTGTGCGAGTGAGCGAGTGAGTGAGTGAGCGAGTGCGAGTGTGTCCGTCAGGAAACACGCCGCGTGTCCGTCAGGAAACACGCCGCGTGTCCGTCAGGAAACACGCCGTGTGTCCGTCAGGAAACACGCCGTGTGTCCGTCAGGAAACACGCCGCGTGTGTCCGTCAGGAAACACGCCGTGTGTCCGTCAGGAAACACGCCGTGTGTCCGTCAGGAAACACGCCGCGTGTGTCCGTCAGGAAACACGCTGTTTACAAACAGCTCTAGCAAACATCCAGTGATAAATTGCAATGTTAACAACCTCATGATAACCTCATGTTTTTAAGTTAGGATCGTACCTGTGGTTAGTCTAGAAAAAGGTGAATGTGTGCATTTTATTATAAAGTTGTGTATATTTACAGACTGTTGCAAAAACTAAGAAGCTTATAAACATCAGGTTTAAAACTAAAAGAGCTTTACAGAAAAGTAACACAATGAAAGATGTTTGGAGTTTTATTTGAGTTATTAATTTACATTTTTTGTCAAAAAGATGCTGATTTGAAACCGTTGTTACAGTTACGGCCTTTCCTGTTTCTGCCGGAGAGAGGGGAGGCCGTCCCAAAGCTTGACGCTGTATTTACTCCCTCCATCTGACAGGAGGGAGCCTCGTTGAGCTGCGAGTGTGGCTACAGACGGAGTTCACTTCGTCACGGAGGGGTAGGGTCGAGGGAGTGGTTTGGGATTGGGCCTGAGTGAGTGAGTGATCGAGTGAGTGATCAAGTGAGTGATCAAGTGAGTGATCAAGTGAGTGATCAAGTGAGTGATCAAGTGAGTGATCAAGTGAGTGATCAAGTGAGTGAGTGTACCTGTGTTGTCCAGCGCAGTGGGCGTGGCCTCATGCTGAACGGTCAGCACGTGGAACAGGGTCCAGAGGGCGCATGGGTAACCCCGAAGCCCCGCCTTGCTGCCCTGGCAACCAACCCAGCGAAGCTCCGCCCCCAAAAACACACCTGAGATCTGGACAGGAAACAGGAAGTTAGCTGCTGCTTCGTGTGTGTGTACACTCTTGTACATCTATCTTTGTGAGGACCAACCACCAACTGTATACCTAGAATGTGAGGACATTATCTCATGACATCAGATCTGCACTACATAAGAGTGCGTGTGTGTGCGTGTGTGTGCGTGTGTGTGCGTGTGCGTGTCCTACCCTCATCTTGTTGTCCACCAGGTCCAAAACGGCCCGATAGGGAATTCGAGGAAGCGGCAGACTGACTAGCCAATCAGAGAGAGTCTCCATCAGCTTCACCACAGAACCTCCGCCTGGATACAGCTGCACGGGTCGAGAGAGAGACAGGTGAGAGAGGGACAGGTGAGAGAGATACAGGTGAGAGAGGGACAGGTGGAGAGAGGGACAGGTGGAGAGAGGGACAGGTGAGAGAGGGACAGGTGAGAGAGGGACAGGTGAGAGAGATACAGGTGAGAGAGGGACAGGTAGAGAGAAAGACAGGTGGAGGGAGGGACAGGTGAGAGAGGGACAGGTGAGAGAGACAGGTAGAGAGAAAGACAGGTGGAGAGAGAGACAGGTGAGAGAGGGACAGGTGGAGAGAGAGACAGGTGAGAGAGGGACAGGTGGAGAGAGACAGGTGAGAGAGGGACAGGTAGAGAGAGACAGGTGAGAGAGGGACAGGTAGAGAGAAAGACAGGTGGAGAGCGAGACAGGTGAGGGAGAGACAGGTGAGAGAAAGACAGGTGGAGGGAGAGACAGGTGGAGGGAGAGACAGGTGAGAGAGAGACAGGTGAGAGAGAGACAGGTGAGAGAGAGAGACAGGTGAGAGAGAGACAGGTGAGAGAGAGACAGGTGAGAGAGAGACAGGTGGAGGGAGAGACAGGTGGAGGGAGAGACAGGTGGAGGGAGAGACAGGTGGAGGGAGAGACAGGTGAGAGAGAGACAGGTGAGAGAAAGACAGGTGGAGGGAGAGACAGGTGGAGGGAGAGACAGGTGAGAGAGGGACAGGTGGAGAGAAAGACAGGTGGAGGGAGAGACAGGTAGAGAGAGACAGGTGGAGAGAGAGACAGGTGAGAGAGAGACAGGTGAGAGAAAGACAGGTGAAGGGAGAGACAGGTGGAGGGAGAGACAGGTGAGAGAAAGACAGGTGGAGGGAGAGACAGGTGGAGGGAGAGACAGGTGAGAGAAAGACAGGTGGAGGGAGAGACAGGTGAGAGAAAGACAGGTGGAGGGAGAGACAGGTGGAGGGAGAGACAGGTGAGAGAAAGACAGGTGGAGGGAGAGACAGGTGGAGGGAGAGACAGGTAGAGAGAGACAGGTGAGAGAAAGACAGGTGGAGGGAGAGACAGGTGGAGGGAGAGACAGGTGGAGGGAGAGACAGGTGAGAGAGAGACAGGTGAGAGAGAGACAGGTGAGAAGAGACAGGTGAGAGAGAGAGACAGGTGAGAGAGAGACAGGTGAGAGAGAGACAGGTGAGAAGAGACAGGTGAGAGAGAGAGACAGGTGAGAGAGAGACAGGTGAGAGAAAGACAGGTGGAGGGAGAGACAGGTGGAGGGAGAGACAGGTGGAGGGAGAGACAGGTGAGAGAGAGACAGGTGAGAGAAAGACAGGTGGAGGGAGAGACAGGTGGAGGGAGAGACAGGTGGAGGGAGAGACAGGTGAGAGAGGGACAGGTGGAGAGAAAGACAGGTGGAGGGAGAGACAGGTAGAGAGAGACAGGTGGAGAGAGAGACAGGTGAGAGAGAGACAGGTGAGAGAAAGACAGGTGAAGGGAGAGACAGGTGGAGGGAGAGACAGGTGAGAGAAAGACAGGTGGAGGGAGAGACAGGTGGAGGGAGAGACAGGTGAGAGAAAGACAGGTGGAGGGAGAGACAGGTGAGAGAAAGACAGGTGGAGGGAGAGACAGGTGAGAGAAAGACAGGTGGAGGGAGAGACAGGTGGAGGGAGAGACAGGTAGAGAGAGACAGGTGAGAGAAAGACAGGTGGAGGGAGAGACAGGTGGAGGGAGAGACAGGTGGAGGGAGAGACAGGTGGAGGGAGAGACAGGTGAGAGAGAGACAGGTGAGAGAGAGACAGGTGAGAAGAGACAGGTGAGAGAGAGAGACAGGTGAGAGAGAGACAGGTGAGAGAGAGACAGGTGAGAAGAGACAGGTGAGAGAGAGAGACAGGTGAGAGAGAGACAGGTGAGAGAAAGACAGGTGGAGGGAGAGACAGGTGGAGGGAGAGACAGGTGGAGGGAGAGACAGGTGAGAGAGAGACAGGTGAGAGAAAGACAGGTGGAGGGAGAGACAGGTGGAGGGAGAGACAGGTGGAGGGAGAGACAGGTGAGAGAGGGACAGGTGGAGAGAAAGACAGGTGGAGGGAGAGACAGGTAGAGAGAGACAGGTGGAGAGAGAGACAGGTGAGAGAGAGACAGGTGAGAGAAAGACAGGTGAGGGGAGAGACAGGTGGAGGGAGAGACAGGTGAGAGAAAGACAGGTGGAGGGAGAGACAGGTGAGAGAAAGACAGGTGGAGGGAGAGACAGGTGAGAGAAAGACAGGTGGAGGGAGAGACAGGTGGAGGGAGAGACAGGTGAGAGAAAGACAGGTGGAGGGAGAGACAGGTCGAGGGAGAGACAGGTAGAGAGAGACAGGTGAGAGAAAGACAGGTGAGAGAAAGACAG
>NW_022987642.1:740319-792819 GCF_902827165.1 Trematomus bernacchii
TCTGGTTCTAGTTCTGTAACTAGTCCTAGTTCTGGTCCTAGTCCTGGTTTTAGTTCTGGTTCTAGTTCTGTAACTAGTCCTAGTTCTGTAACTAGTCATAGTTCTGGTTCTGTTCCTAGTTCTGGTTCTAGTTCTGTAACTAGTCATAGTTCTGGTTCTGGTTCTAGTCCTGGTTCTAGTTATGTTACTAGTCCTAGTTCTGGTCCTGTTCATAGTTCTGGTTCTAGTCCTGGTTCTGGTTATGTTACAAGTCCTACTTCTGGTTCTGGTTCTAGTTTTGTAACTAGTCCTAGTTCTGTAACTAGTCCTAGTTCTGGTCCTAGTCCTGGTTCTGGTCCTAGTTCTGTAACTAGTCCTAATTCTGGTCCTAGTCCTGGTTCTGGTCCTAGTTCTGGTTCTAGTTCTGTAACTAGTCCTGTAACTAGTCATAGTTCTGGTTCTGGTTCTGTTCCTAGTCCTGGTTCTGGTTCTGTAACTAGTCATAGTTCTGGTTCTGGTTCTAGTCCTGGTCATAGTTCTGTTCTAGTTCTGTAACTAGTCCTGGTTCTGATCCTGGTTCTAGTTCTAGTTCTGTAACTAGTCCTGGTTCTGATCCTGGTTCTAGTTCTGTTCCTAGTTCTGTTCCTAGTTCTGTAACTAGTCCTGGTTCTGGTTCTGGTTCTGCTACCTGTAGGGCCTCAGAGGAGGGCAGCGGTCGGGCCAGTCCTGCTGGGTGTGGTTCTGCAGGATGTTCACCATCACCTGTCTCACTGACTGGATCTCTCTGTCTGCACCTGCACACAGACAGGTAGAGAGACAGACAGGTAGAGAGACAGACAGGTAGAGAGACAGACAGGTAGAGAGACAGACAGACAGGTAGAGAGACAGACAGGTAGAGAGACAGACAGGTAGAGAGACAGACAGACAGGTAGAGAGACAGACAGATAGAGAGACAGACAGATAGGTAGAGAGACAGACAGATAGAGAGACAGACAGATAGGTAGAGAGACAGACAGGTAGAGAGACAGACAGGTAGAGAGACAGACAGGTAGAGAGACAGACAGGTAGAGAGACAGACAGGTAGAGAGACAGACAGGTAGAGAGACAGACAGGTAGAGAGACAGACAGGTAGAGAGACAGACAGGTAGAGAGACAGACAGGTAGAGAGACAGACAGATAGGTAGAGAGACAGACAGGTAGAGAGACAGACAGGTAGAGAGACAGACAGGTAGAGAGACAGACAGACAGGTAGAGAGACAGACAGACAGGTAGAGAGACAGACAGGTAGAGAGACAGACAGACAGGTAGAGAGACAGACAGACAGGTAGAGAGACAGACAGAGACAGACAGACAGGTAGAGAGACAGACAGGTAGAGAGACAGACAGGTAGAGAGACAGACAGACAGGTAGAGAGACAGACAGGTAGAGAGACAGACAGGTAGAGAGACAGACAGACAGACAGACAGATATGTAGAGAGACAGACAGGTAGAGAGACAGACAGGTAGAGAGACAGACAGGTAGAGAGACAGACAGGTAGAGAGAGACAGGTAGAGAGACAGACAGGTAGAGAGACAGACAGGTAGAGAGACAGACAGGTAGAGAGACAGACAGGTAGAGAGACAGACAGGTAGAGAGACAGACAGGTAGAGAGACAGACAGACAGGTAGAGAGACAGACAGACAGACAGGTAGAGAGACAGACAGACAGGTAGAGAGACAGACAGGTAGAGAGACAGACAGGTAGAGAGACAGACAGACAGACAGACAGATATGTAGAGAGACAGACAGGTAGAGAGACAGACAGGTAGAGAGACAGACAGGTAGAGAGATAGACAGGTAGAGAGACAGACAGGTAGAGAGACAGACAGGTAGAGAGACAGACAGGTAGAGAGACAGACAGGTAGAGAGACAGACAGGTAGAGAGACAGACAGGTAGAGAGACAGACAGGTAGAGAGACAGACAGACAGGTAGAGAGACAGACAGACAGACAGGTAGAGAGACAGACAGGTAGAGAGACAGACAGGTAGAGAGACAGACAGGTAGAGAGACAGACAGGTAGAGAGACAGACAGACAGGTAGAGAGACAGACAGACAGGTAGAGAGACAGACAGACAGGTAGAGAGACAGACAGGTAGAGAGACAGACAGGTAGAGAGACAGACAGGTAGAGAGACAGACAGGTAGAGAGACAGACAGACAGGTAGAGAGACAGACAGACAGGTAGAGAGACAGACAGACAGGTAGAGAGACAGACAGACAGGTAGAGAGACAGACAGGTAGAGAGACAGACAGGTAGAGAGACAGACAGGTAGAGAGACAGACAGGTAGATAGACAGACAGGTAGATAGACAGACAGGTAGAGAGACAGACAGACAGGTAGAGAGACTTTATTTATGTCTGTATAGGCCGTTGTTGTGAGTGTGGACGGTCGGAGCATATACTGCGTTAGCTTAGCCAATCTCCATTTAGAAAAACACGCATTTTAAAGGTGTTTCTCCTGCCGTCTGTCTGCAGACTTGACAAAGCATTAATTCATGGTTTTTACTAACCGGTATCAGTATGTTGTTACTTCATCATTTAGAAACGTGTATTACAATTAAATCACGGTCAGATATGTTCATCTTGTTGTAGTTGTAGCCCCCTGGCCAGCGATGCTCTCTCTAGTTTAGCATACTCAGCCCGACTCAGCCCGGTTGTTGGCCCGGAAAAAAACACGATTTTATGGGGCCAGAACATTTGGAAATAGTACCCGCTAGCCGGAACTACGCCAAGTGGAAACGCAACCAAAGACGGGCCGCGCACGGCTCGGCACGGCTCGGCACGCTTAAAGCGAGCTCCGCGCTGCAGTGGAAACGCGCCATTAGAGTCTCACCTCTGTACGGCGTCCCTCGCTCCGTCTCTGGGCTGTGAGCACGGAAATACTGAAACAGTAAAGTTACACATTAGTGAGGAGATTACAGAGTATAAAGTACTGTTACACGGTATCACTACAGTACTTCTACACAGTATAATAAAGTACTTGTACACAGTATAATAAAGTACTTGTACACAGTATAATAAAGTACTTGTACACAGTATAATAAAGCACTTCTACACAGTATAATAAAGTACTTGTATACAGTATAATAAAGTACTTGTACACAGTATAATAAAGTACTTGTACACAGTATAATAAAGTACTTGTATACAGTATAATAAAGTACTTGTACACAGTGAACTCGGTGTTGTACGTACTTTAAACGTCGGGTAGAACTTGATGTTGAATTCTTTACAGACTTCAAAGTTTTCCTCCTGAGCGCAATCTAAAACTCCCACTCTGACCGCCTGCTGCCAGTCTGAGAGAGAGACAGGTGAGAGAGACAGGTGAGAGAGAGACAGGTGAGAGAGAGAGACAGGTGAGAGAGACAGACAGGTGAGAGAGACAGACAGGTGAGAGACAGACAGGTGAGAGAGAGACAGGTGAGAGAGACAGGTGAGAGAGAGACAGGTGAGAGAGAGAGACAGGTGAGAGAGAGAGACAGGTGAGAGAGACAGACAGGTGAGAGAGACAGACAGGTGAGAGAGAGACAGGTGAGGGAGACACAGACAGGTGAGACACAGGAAGACAAACTTAATTTGTGAAAAGCATACCTTCTAACCCAAAGCACTCTCTTCTCTGTACTTCCAGGTAGACACACTTCATATCAGCTTCAGTTTGATTGGATGTTCATGTTACAGCTGCATTTCCCCCTGAGCCTCGTTAGCAGTTCAGCTTCAGTTCAGAGGATGTCCTCCTTTGTTTACTTCAGGAACATAGTGACATCACTACGGAACTCTCGCACTCCTATTGGCTGGCGCTGCAACACATTGTACGTGACAGGCGTGTGTGTGTGTGTGTGTGTGTGTGTGTGTCAGCAGATGGAGATTAAACTCTGATTCCCACAGGTCGCTCTGTCCGTACCGACGTTGGTATTTTATAAAATAAGTATATTTTAGTTTTTTAATCAGATAATATGTATTGGTATGTATTTGCAGTCTTTACTTCCATCTTATAGTAAACAACCACAATACAATATAATGATATAATAATCCAGTGACTGAGTTCTGGTTGAACCGTTTGAGATCAATAACGCTCACAGACCGGAGAGGAACATCTATTCTAATTAAGAGGACGACAGCTGTTTAGAATGAGCTCAGGTTTGATCTGCTCACTCTACTGTCACGCACAATGTGTTGGAGCGCTAGCCAATAGGAGCACGAGTGTTACATAGTGATGTCACTGGGTTCCTGGGATTTTAACCCCAACACATTCCAGGAGAGGGAACTCCACAGAAAGCGGAATATTATTTTAAAAACCATCAAACTGTTTTTATATCTTCCTGTGATTCAGCCCGACCACCTGTTGACCAAACCTAACATCATCTGTTGACTTTAAGGTTGCACAACACCACTGAAACCCTGACTTAATGAGCATCACACGTTTCTAAAAACCACGATTTAATGTTATTGATTATTGATGTTGGGATTACTTATTGATGCCGAACTAAAGAGGAGTTATGAAAGGATCAGAAAACACACCCAGTGGTTCTTTAACACACACCCAGTATAAACCATAGAGTTTGAATTAAGTAATTAGAAGTTTTCTACATGGAGTCTGGTGCTGGTGTTTACAAAGGAGAACAGACACGTGTCAGTAACAGCTGTTCGATTCGGATCAATATTAGGAGAATCTACTCTAAGCTATTATTAATGATCCTTTTAAGAACTTTCAATCTAAACCTCATAACCTACCACTTTAAGGTTGCCTAACCCCACTGGAAACCTTTAACTACCGGTACCATTAAACCATAAATCCTCTTTAGTTCTGCATCACACGTTTCGATTTGCTGTTATTAGTTATTGATGTTGGGATTATTTATTGATGCCGAACTGAAGAGGAGTTATGTTGTATTTTAACACACACCCAGTTTGACCCATAACGCCTTAATGGAGTAATTAGCAGTTTTGTGCATGGAGTCTGGTTCTGGTGTTGCTTCCCCCCTGCTGTGTTTGCATGGTGTTCATTGTGTTTGCATGGTGTTTGCATGGTTTCTGCATGGTTTCTGCTGTACCTTGCACGTCCCGGGCCAGATTCTTCCAGGTCTCGGAGTACTGGATGCAGTGTCCGCACCAGGAGGAGTAGAACTGGATGAACCAGGCCGAGGAGGAGTTAGTGACGGACGGACTGAAGCTGCCGCCGCTCAGGATCACCAGCGGGTCCTCCTCCGTGTACAGCCGGGCAGAGGAGCTCCCACAGCGGGGGGCGAGCAGCCACAGCCCCACCGAGAAGAACCAGAGCCGGAGCATTCCTCCAGAAGCACCGGGGACACACAGAGAGTCGGTCAGAGACAAGAGTTTATGCCCGAAACAGGCAGCTTTATCCGGGCAGACATGAGAGCAGCTGCCGCTAACAGAGAGCTCCACAGCGGCGAGAAGACGTCCCACTCTGACTATAAAACACCACCAA
This sequence comes from Trematomus bernacchii, assembly GCF_902827165.1. Taxonomy (NCBI): domain Eukaryota; kingdom Metazoa; phylum Chordata; class Actinopteri; order Perciformes; family Nototheniidae; genus Trematomus; species Trematomus bernacchii. The sequence continues at coordinate 745,784 of NW_022987642.1, forward strand.
ACCATACAGATAATACAATATTAACTTCGGATATTCTATGAGTTTGTATTTTATTTTTAACTTGCCCTTGTTTTGTTTTTCTTAGATTCTCATTTTTACTCAAATCCATATTTAATGAGCATTGTTTGAGAAATGAACAACATTTCACTTCTGTTTTCACTGAGGAGTGAGTCCTCTGTCAGAGTCATAGACGATCTTTGTCAAACTGAGCCTGACGTCACTTCCGTGCTGCGTGGAGTTAAAACCTAAAACATGTAAATACATTTTGAAATAAAAAAAATTACATTAATTTAAAGAAGCATTACGTTTGAAACACAAGGTTGAACATATTATATAATAAATAATAATAATAATACATGTAATGTTATTAGATATTTTGACAGAGCACAGTCACAGTAACAACATTAATATAAGTGTAATAAGGTTATAATAGCAGAGTAGTGATGATATTTAATATATTAAACTGATTCTGAGGAAGTCCTGTGGCAGTCAAAGAGAATATTAAGTTATATTAGTTGTGTTTTATATTAAAATCATACTTTTTTTTACTCTGTTAAACTTTACTCTGGAACTTCCGGTTGAACTGCCACGTAATGCACGTCGCAGCTTACGTCACGTTAGCGTCCTGTCTCCATAGCAACAGACATAGTCCGAGACACAGAAACAAACAGGTGAGGCTTTTTAAATACTAACTACCTTTAAATACTAACTTTACTACCTTTAAATTACCTTTAATGTACATAAATTACCTTTAAATTCACTTAATATCGTGTTAACCTTTGTATTAAAGTTATTGTCCATAAATAACCTTTAAATGGAGTGAATCTTCAGTCAGGTGTATTCCTCTTCCTCCTCCTCTTCCTCCTCCTCCTCCTCCTCTCAGGTACCATGTCCTCCCCCAGGCTTGGTGTGATGAGAGACTCCATGCTGACCAACCCGCTGCACATCAAGGTGAGACACAGAGGGCTTTTTGATGATGATGATGATGATGATGATGATGATGATGATGATGATGATGATGATGATGATGATGATGCCCACTGCAGGCCTCTCTAGGTCGGTCCGTCTCCAGAGGGTTTTCAGTTCCTGGTCCAGATTTCACTTTTGGGATGAGCAACGACTCAACTGACGGGGGCGTGGCCGAAGGTGAGCACCCTGTAGCTTTAGCATGTAGCATGTAGCATTAGCATGTAGCACTCATATTGGACCTGTGATAAAGGTTGCTAACATGAAGACTGATAGCATTAGCATGTTATTAGCGGTAAATATAAGCTGAATAGACCCAATCGCAACATGTGGTAACTGATACACACTGAATATCAGAGTGCCTGTGTGTGTGTGTGTGTGTGTGTGTGTGTGTGTGTGTGTGTGTGTGTGTGTTTAGCATCGGTCAGCTGTCACACTGTGTTTGCATGAAGGAAACATGCCTTCAGGCAACAATCCCTGCTGTCACTCACTCACACACACACACACACACACACACACACACACACACACACACACACACACACACACACACGCACACACACACTATCTTTGTGAGGAGATGTCAGACTTGGTTTTATTTAATTGATGTTATATTAATATATCATGTTTGATCTGTTGGAGGAGCTCTTGGCTTTGCTGAATGCTTGATAATTAAAATGTAGTTCAGTCAGTATTGTAGTTTATAAATACAACTAGAGAATGCATTCCTGAAGAAATTGCTAGTGGGAATGCTTTATGCTGAAAAGCTGACGCTAAACTGCTATGCTGAAATGTAATGTGTAAGAAGAAAGTGAAGAATTTAGATTGAAATGATACATGAACACTGGGGGCTTGAATGTGTGATGAGAGAGAAGAAAGTAAAAAGGCTTGGAAAAGCAGCAGAATATTTGAACTGCAAACTTTTGAACCAATTTGATGGCGAATGATCTGTCGCCATAGCAATGGTATTTGATGACACCCCATAATACGCTTAGATGTGTTGATGGCTGCATCGTTACCAAACCTGTGAAGTTTTGGGCCGTTTGGAGCATTTTCACAGAAGTTATGAGAAAACCGTGTTTCATGGCGAGCATTGTGTTGCCAAGGCAACGGCATTTGAAGAAACGGTCAAAACGGTCTCGTAGATGTCGTCACGACTGGACTGTTAGCACACATGTGAAGTTTGAGCACTTTTTGACCATTTTCATAGGAGTTATAGCAATATCGTGTTTTACGGCGAGGGATGCGTTGCCATGGCAACAGCTTTTGAGGAAAACTCACTAATGGCACATAGAAATGTTGAGGGCTGGACCATTAACCATTATCTGAAGTCTGGTGCTGTTTTGACCATTTGCATAGGTATCACGACAACATCGTGTTTTATGGCGAGGGATGCGTTGCTATAGTAACACCACATTACGTAACATCAGATTTGATGTAGAGCTGTTCAGGGCCACAGTGTTAACCGTCATGTGATGTTTGGTGGCGTTCTGAGCATTGGCAGTTGGAGTTATGACATCATCATATCCAGGGCCGGCCCTAGACTTTTGGGGGCCCTAAGCGAGCTTTGGCTTGCTCTTATGTCCATCTTCAAAAACTCTGAGTCCGACTGACAGTTTATTTTAAACATTGTCACAGCTCACAGGATAGGTACCTGTCAGCCAATAAGACAGATGTTTATTTCCATTCAACTCTCTGATTGGTCTGGTGTCTTGCCTCTGTTGCATTCACTGAACACGGGAAATTACAATCCTGCCGTCCTCTCATGATGAGGTTCAGGTAAAGCACGGTTAATGTATTATATGATTGACTCAATAATATAATACATGACTTTGAGAGTAGGCAATCTAGGCATATTAACAAAATTAATTAAACATACTTATCACGGCGACAGTGTACTGAGAAAAAAAAAAAAAAAAATCTTTTTTTTTTGCTAGGGGGCCCTTAGCGGCTGCGGGGCCCTAAGCGGCCGCTTATGTCGCTTAATGGGTCGGGCCGGCTCTGATCATATCATATCTCCAACACACAGGTGTTTGTGTTTGAGGTGACGACGTTAGGAAACACCTGTGCTTGAGTCCAGAGATCAAAGGTTTCCATGGTGATGTGCAGTAATCAGTGAGAGGAGAGCCTTTCCATTGTTCTGAATGAGAGATAAACCTCTTACATGTGAACGTTTTGTTGAAGAACCGTAACAGATATCGGTGAAATTTCAACGCGTGAAGCATCTCAGGACCCCAAGGAGCGTCTGATGCTACGTTCACACCGGACGCGATGCGATTTTTGGGGGCGGCGCGATTACATGTAAAGTCAACGCAGAGACGCGGACAGACACAAATTCGCTCCGACGGTGCGCATGAAGCGGTTGATGCGAATGCCGCGATTGAGGCGATTGGAGGGGGCCGCGACAACCGCTCGAGTTCAATTTTTTCGAATTGAGCGTCAAATTCGTGTGACGCGATTTCGCGGTAGCCAATCAGCTGTGAGGATCTCAGCCTGCCGTCACTGACGTTGAACCAGAAAACCAAAACATCAGCCGTTAGCTGTTAGCACTCGCTGGAGGGCTTTTATTGTGAAGGAGCTGGACTGCGGCTTTGTTGATGCTTTAGCACTCAGAGCTCACAGCTCCTCATATCTGTTCAGAAACTAGACAAAAGTGAAACAAGTACAAACCACAGACTGTCTGTGTCATGGCGAGTACAGTCGCTGCTTTATTTATGTCTGTATAGGCCGTTGTTGTGAGTGTGGTCAGAGCATATACAACGTTAGCTTAGCCTGGTCGATCCGATCTTCATTCAGAAAACAAGCATTTTAAAAGGTGTTTCCCCTGCCGTCTGTCTGCAGACTTGTCAAAGCATTAATTCATGGTTTTTACTAACCGGTATCAGTATGTTGTTACTTCGGCATCATTTTGAAACGTGTATTACAATTAAATCACGGTCAAATATGTTCATCTTGTTGTAGTTGTAGCCCCCTGGCCAGCGCGTCTTGTTTTAATGATGCGAGTAAACACAGCTGACAGCCGCGGTGAAACTCGAGCGTTTAGAGCGATTACAATATTCGCATCGCGTCCGGTGTGAACGCAGCATGAGTCTGCTGTTTGTGTACTTTGGGGTCAATAATGTGGCCTGTGGCAGATGAACTAAAGGTGTGCTGCTGTGAGGAAAGATCAGCCTGAACTTACAATGGGCCTTTATGGAGACATGTTGAACGTTTTTGTCACTTCATGCCCTCAAGAGGCATTTTGTTTAATATTTTTGCTTGATTTTTTTTCAACCGAGGAGATGTTTTCCTACGTTTGTCATGAAACATGATGTCTCAGGAGTGTAGGGGTTGGGACTTATGGCAGGTTTAAAAAAAAATGTGAAGGCGAATTTCAAGCTGTCCTCCGTAGAAGAACAAGTAGTGGGAATGCTGTATCAGCTGTATCAGCATTCCCACTAAATAATGTGTGTAGGCTTAAACCGTCAGGACTATGTTTCATAGTTTATTTAAATGTTGTAATAGAGTGCCGCAGTGACGCGTCCTAAAACCCGGAAGTAAGCTGCGCATGGGTTCCTTCGATAAAAAAGTAATGCAATTTCTCCATAGGATTTTGGAAAATAGCTGGAAATAAGGTCTGTGGTTGATCACGTTTTGTTCAGTCGGATAATCTCCACATGTCTACCCTACTTTTACAATTTTCGAATCATAAATCTATCAATAGATAGATGTAGTTCCAGCTGGGAGTTGTAGTTCCTGAGTGTAGTCCCTCTCTCAGTCCTCTAGGAGTTGTAGTTCCTGAGTGTAGTCTCTCTCTCAGTCCTCTGGGAGTTGTAGTTCCTGAGTGTAGTCCCTCTCTCAGTCCTCTGGGAGTTGTAGTTCCTGAGTGTAGTCTCTCTCTCAGTCCTCTAGGAGTTGTAGTTCCTGAGTGTAGTCTCTCTCTCAGTCCTCTAGGAGTTGTAGTTCCTGAGTGTAGTCTCTCTCTCAGTCCTCTAGGAGTTGTAGTTCCTGAGTGTAGTCTCTCTCTCAGTCCTCTGGGAGTTGTAGTTCCTGAGTGTAGTCTCTCTCTCAGTCCTCTAGGAGTTGTAGTTCCTGAGTGTAGTCTCTCTCTTAGTCCTCTAGGAGTTGTAGTTCCTGAGTGTAGTCCCTCTCTCAGTCCTCTAGGAGTTGTAGTTCCTGAGTGTAGTCTCTCTCTCAGTCCTCTAGGAGTTGTAGTTCCTGAGTGTAGTCTCTCTCTCCAGCTGGGAGTTGTAGTTCCTGAGTGTAGTCTCTCTCTCAGTCCTCTAGGAGTTGTAGTTCCTGAGTGTAGTCTCTCTCTCAGTCCTCTAGGAGTTGTAGTTCCTGAGTGTAGTTTCTCTCTCCAGCTGGGAGTTGTAGTTCCTGAGTGTAGTCTCTCTCTCAGTCCTCTAGGAGTTGTAGTTCCTGAGTGTAGTCTCTCTCTCAGTCCTCTGGGAGTTGTAGTTCCTGAGTGTAGTCTCTCTCTCAGTCCTCTAGGAGTTGTAGTTCCTGAGTGTAGTCTCTCTCTCAGTCCTCTGGGAGTTGTAGTTCCTGAGTGTAGTCCCTCTCTCAGTCCTCTAGGAGTTGTAGTTCCTGAGTGTAGTCTCTCTCTTAGTCCTCTAGGAGTTGTAGTTCCTGAGTGTAGTCTCTCTCTCAGTCCTCTAGGAGTTGTAGTTCCTGAGTGTAGTCTCTCTCTCCAGCTGGGAGTTGTAGTTCCTGAGTGTAGTTTCTCTCTCCAGCTGGGAGTTGTAGTTCCTGAGTGTAGTCTCTCTCTCAGTCCTCTAGGAGTTGTAGTTCCTGAGTGTAGTCTCTCTCTTATGCCCCTTTCACACCAACGCAACTCCGGTTCAAGCTCCGTGCTAGAGCTTTTCTGGTTCAGAACCGGTTCTTCGGTTTAGCGCCGGCTCTTTTCACACCGCTCAGAGCCCGACTGGTGCTGCCGCTGCTGCGTCATGACGTCACAGTTTACGTCGCTGAGTTTCTCCCCAACGCCGGAGCTCACTTCACAACAACAACGGGCCGGGGACTGCGTTGCTTTTAATCATACGAAGCCAGATTAAATTAAATAACGACTTCTCCAACCTTATACTTTTCTCCAGAGTGCCGTGGTTCATTGTTTATTAATGTGTTTCAGCGGCATTTACCGACCGCTTCAGTGCTGGCCGGCTGCTCTTCAACGGGAGTGTATTCTCCCGTTAGCTCCGGGTTAGCTCACACGGCTCTAAAGTATTCACTGTCTGACTGTCACACAAGCAGCTGATACATATCCCCAGTTCCCCTTAAGTGAATGTGTGTCAGTCTGAATTCACGCTGTTTGGTGTCAGTCTGAATTCACGCTGTTTGGCATCACAACGTTGTTATGAAAGTTTCTCTGGTATAACATGGGTGATGTTAGCATAGCAACCGAAGCTAAACTGACTACTTGCTAAGCAGTTTTCTACAGGCACTTTTTACCGACGTATTTTTCATTATGATTCTACTTGTGATAGTCGGACATGACAACCTGTGCAGCCCATGTATTGATTCCATCCGATAGCTGCTATAATAACAAACGTCTGCCTGCTCTCCACAATGATCAATAACAGCGAACGGATGGTCAAAGTAAGGTACAAATAAACAGAATCACACGAAGCCTGGTTAGTGTTGCCTGACTTTATAAAGTGTGTTTTTTTTAACAAGTGTGTGGTTGCGTTCTAGTCACTTTGCTCAGCACTACTGCTTGTTACAACTTTTATTTGCCGTACTCGCCTTAAGTGTTAGCTCAGGTTAATCTCGCCCCCCTCCGACGTAAGCGTGACGTATGCGGTTCTTGCTTCTAGACCAGGGCTCTCCAACACGTCGATCGCGAGCTACCGGTAGCTCGCGGGCAGCTTTTCAGTAGCTCGCCGCTCGATTATCGATTATAGCGTAGTAAGGTTGCTTATTGATTTTTCGGCCACGGCTGGACAATAACGTTTTTTTATTTTAGAATTTTTTCTGTCACACGAATATCAAATGGTCGGTGACGCAGAGATCAAGGAACAGACGTGACAGCAGCACAGCGACAACACACACGGAGCAGTCTGCTTTCTCCACCAACACCAGTCCAGAACTAACAGCAGAATGACCCGCTCTGAATCAGGCCCTGTCGCTGCGCTTCAGAGACACACAGGGAGGGATTTGTGTTTTTTTTTAAAACACTCGTTATCGTCATGTCAGGTTTTTGGTGGATTTAATCAAGTCTTGGATTGCAGAGTATGAATGTCCTCTTGCTATTTTCAGTTGATAAATACTTGTGTAAAGTTTGTGAAGCCAGGAGGAAAGCTTCCGCGATCACCGTCTCCTCTCCGTTCCTCCAAACCCCGCTCCCTCCCTGAAAATAATGAGTGACAGGCTGATAGTGACCCGATAGAAACTTTATTATTCACTTAATCACTGATTGAGATATGATGAAGCTAACTTAACTGAGATTAAGTTAATGTATGAGATTAATAATCTCATACATTCATGGGATTTATGTAACAGTAAAACAGAGAATGTAAGTGTGCACCCACATGCACTATTTTTGTTTTTATAATGCTATTGTAAATAGCCTACTCCCTCCTGCTGTTTTCAGACTCAAGTTATGTGTGTGATGCCACATTCAAGACATTCAGTGTCTTTTTTTTAACAGAAGACCGTAGCTAGAAGCTGCAGCTAGACTGCAGAAGTATTAGTTTTTTTTGTTTTTGAGGATGGAACCATTTTCACACACAGATATAGGGAGGCTAGACCTATACAATTGATTTATTATGGTTTATAATTTAATGTCAAGACGAAGAAGAAGAAGAAAAAGATGGCTGAACAACTGTTCAGTGTCAATCGTGTGGATATCTCCAAAATAATGTTCAGCTTAAGTCTCAGCAAAACTCACAACATTTCTGGAGCCTTGTAGACCCAGAAAACTATAAGAACATTCACCAAGCAGCACTGAAAATGTCTGCTTTATTTGGTTCTGTTCTACATACCTTTGTGAAGCAGCTTTTTCTGACATGAATGAAATCTAAATACAGAACAAGACCGACTGATGAACATTTAAATGACTCTATTAAGTGAACCTAAGTGGGTCCAGCATACACCTCTATGGTGGACTGCATCCAGTGCCATTCATCTCACTAACAAAAGAGTGAAATGCTTGTAAGGTGGTGATTAAGGACACTTATGTGAATGTTCAGTGATGTACTTATTATGTGGGCCATAATAATATGTGAGAAATCTTCGTTTTCTTGGACCTTATTTTTGATAAGCTTTAGGTATTGCAATTTCACACGTGTACAAAAGTATAGCTTAATTCAACTGATGAGGGCTATGTGAATAAATGTAAGCGATGTGATGCAAGTAGCTCTTGGCCACTTTCATTTTTTGAAAGTAGCTCTCAGATGAAGAAAGGTTGGAGACCCCTGTTCTAGACGGACAACTTTTTGGTGCTCGAAACGAACCGGATTCCGGAGCTATGACGCTGCTCCGCTGCGGTGTGAACAGGAAAACCCGGTGCTTTTCAAGCACCAGCACCGAACCGGCCCTGAAACACCGTTGGTGTGAAAGGGGTATTAGTCCTCTGGGAGTTGTAGATCCTGAGTGTAGTCCCTCTCTCAGTCCTCTAGGAGTTGTAGTTCCTGAGTGTAGTCTCTCTCTCAATCCTCTAGGAGTTGTAGTTCCTGAGTGTTGTCTCTCTCTCAGTCCTCTAGGAGTTGTAGTTCCTGAGCGTAGTCTCTCTCTCAGTCCTCTAGGAGTTGTAGTTCCTGAGTGTAGTCTCTCTCTCAGTCCTCTAGGAGTTGTAGTTCCTGAGTGTAGTCCCTCTCTCAGTCCTCTAGGAGTTGTAGTTCCTGAGTGTAGTCCCTCTCTCAGTCCTCTAGGAGTTGTAGTTCCTGAGTGTAGTCTCTCTCTTAGTCCTCTAGGAGTTGTAGTTCCTGAGTGTAGTCCCTCTCTCAGTCCTCTGGGAGTTGTAGTTCCTGAGTGTAGTCTCTCTCTCAGTCCTCTAGGAGTTGTAGTTCCTGAGTGTAGTCTCTCTCTCAGTCCTCTGGGAGTTGTAGTTCCTGAGTGTAGTCTCTCTCTCAGTCCTCTGGGAGTTGTAGTTCCTGAGTGTAGTCCCTCTCTCAGTCCTCTAGGAGTTGTATTTCCTGAGTGTAGTCCCTCTCTCAGTCCTCTAGGAGTTGTAGTTCCTGGGTGTAGTCCCTCTCTCAGTCCTCTAGGAGTTGTAGTTCCTGGGTGTAGTCCCTCTCTCAGTCCTCTAGGAGTTGTAGTTCCTGAGTGTAGTCCCTCTCTCAGTCCTCTGGGAGTTGTAGTTCCTGAGTGTAGTCCCTCTCTCAGTCCTCTAGGAGTTGTAGTTCCTGAGTGTAGTCCCTCTCTCAGTCCTCTAGGAGTTGTAGTTCCTGAGTGTAGTCTCTCTCTCAGTCCTCTGGGAGTTGTAGTTCCTGAGTGTAGTCTCTCTCTCAGTCCTCTAGGAGTTGTAGTTCCTGAGTGTAGTCTCTCTCTCAGTCCTCTAGGAGTTGTAGTTCCTGAGTGTAGTCCCTCTCTCAGTCCTCTGGGAGTTGTAGTTCCTGAGTGTAGTCTCTCTCTCAGTCCTCTGGGAGTTGTAGTTCCTGAGTGTAGTCTCTCTCTCCAGCTGGGAGTTGTAGTTCCTGAGTGTAGTATCTCTCTCAGTCCTCTAGGAGTTGTAGTTCCTGAGTGTAGTCTCTCTCTTAGTCCTCTGGGAGTTGTAGTTCCTGAGTGTAGTCTCTCTCTCCAGCTGGGAGTTGTAGTTCCTGAGTGTAGTCTCTCTCTCAGTCCTCTGGGAGTTGTAGTTCCTGAGTGTAGTCTCTCTCTCAGTCCTCTGGGAGTTGTAGTTCCTGAGTGTAGTCTCTCTCTCCAGCTGGGAGTTGTAGTTCCTGAGTGTAGTCTCTCTCTCAGTCCTCTGGGAGTTGTAGTTCCTGAGTGTAGTCTCTCTCTCAGTCCTCTGGGAGTTGTAGTTCCTGAGTGTAGTCTCTCTCTCAGTCCTCTAGGAGTTGTAGTTCCTGAGTGTAGTCTCTCTCTCAGTCCTCTAGGAGTTGTAGTTCCTGAGTGTAGTCCCTCTCTCAGTCCTCTAGGAGTTGTAGTTCCTGAGTGTAGTCTCTCTCTCAGTCCTCTAGGAGTTGTAGTTCCTGAGTGTAGTCTCTCTCTCAGTCCTCTAGGAGTTGTAGTTCCTGAGTGTAGTCTCTCTCTCAGTCCTCTAGGAGTTGTAGTTCCTGAGTGTAGTCTCTCTCTTAGTCCTCTAGGAGTTGTAGTTCCTGAGTGTAGTCTCTCTCTCAGTCCTCTAGGAGTTGTAGTTCCTGAGTGTAGTCCCTCTCTCAGTCCTCTGGGAGTTGTAGTTCCTGAGTGTAGTCCCTCTCTCAGTCCTCTAGGAGTTGTAGTTCCTGAGTGTAGTCTCTCTCTCAGTCCTCTAGGAGTTGTAGTTCCTGAGTGTAGTCTCTCTCTTAGTCCTCTAGGAGTTGTAGTTCCTGAGTGTAGTCCCTCTCTCAGTCCTCTAGGAGTTGTAGTTCCTGAGTGTAGTCTCTCTCTCAGTCCTCTGGGAGTTGTAGTTCCTGAGTGTAGTCTCTCTCTCAGTCCTCTGGGAGTTGTAGTTCCTGAGTGTAGTCTCTCTCTCAGTCCTCTAGGAGTTGTAGTTCCTGAGTGTAGTCTCTCTCTCAGTCCTCTAGGAGTTGTAGTTCCTGAGTGTAGTCCCTCTCTCAGTCCTCTAGGAGTTGTAGTTCCTGAGTGTAGTCCCTCTCTCAGTCCTCTAGGAGTTGTAGTTCCTGAGTGTAGTCTCTCTCTCAGTCCTCTGGGAGTTGTAGTTCCTGAGTGTAGTCTCTCTCTCAGTCCTCTGGGAGTTGTAGTTCCTGAGTGTAGTCTCTCTCTCAGTCCTCTAGGAGTTGTAGTTCCTGAGTGTAGTCTCTCTCTCAGTCCTCTAGGAGTTGTAGTTCCTGAGTGTAGTCTCTCTCTCAGTCCTCTAGGAGTTGTAGTTCCTGAGTGTAGTCTCTCTCTCAGTCCTCTGGGAGTTGTAGTTCCTGAGTGTAGTCTCTCTCTCAGTCCTCTAGGAGTTGTAGTTCCTGAGTGTAGTCTCTCTCTCAGTCCTCTAGGAGTTGTAGTTCCTGAGTGTAGTCTCTCTCTCAGTCCTCTAGGAGTTGTAGTTCCTGAGTGTAGTCTCTCTCTCAGTCCTCTGGGAGTTGTAGTTCCTGAGTGTAGTCTCTCTCTCAGTCCTCTAGGAGTTGTAGTTCCTGAGTGTAGTCTCTCTCTTAGTCCTCTAGGAGTTGTAGTTCCTGAGTGTAGTCCCTCTCTCAGTCCTCTAGGAGTTGTAGTTCCTGAGTGTAGTCTCTCTCTCAGTCCTCTAGGAGTTGTAGTTCCTGAGTGTAGTCTCTCTCTCCAGCTGGGAGTTGTAGTTCCTGAGTGTAGTCTCTCTCTCAGTCCTCTAGGAGTTGTAGTTCCTGAGTGTAGTCTCTCTCTCAGTCCTCTAGGAGTTGTAGTTCCTGAGTGTAGTTTCTCTCTCCAGCTGGGAGTTGTAGTTCCTGAGTGTAGTCTCTCTCTCAGTCCTCTAGGAGTTGTAGTTCCTGAGTGTAGTCTCTCTCTCAGTCCTCTGGGAGTTGTAGTTCCTGAGTGTAGTCTCTCTCTCAGTCCTCTAGGAGTTGTAGTTCCTGAGTGTAGTCTCTCTCTCAGTCCTCTGGGAGTTGTAGTTCCTGAGTGTAGTCCCTCTCTCAGTCCTCTAGGAGTTGTAGTTCCTGAGTGTAGTCTCTCTCTTAGTCCTCTAGGAGTTGTAGTTCCTGAGTGTAGTCTCTCTCTCAGTCCTCTAGGAGTTGTAGTTCCTGAGTGTAGTCTCTCTCTCAGTCCTCTAGGAGTTGTAGTTCCTGAGTGTAGTCTCTCTCTCCAGCTGGGAGTTGTAGTTCCTGAGTGTAGTTTCTCTCTCCAGCTGGGAGTTGTAGTTCCTGAGTGTAGTCTCTCTCTCAGTCCTCTAGGAGTTGTAGTTCCTGAGTGTAGTCTCTCTCTTAGTCCTCTGGGAGTTGTAGATCCTGAGTGTAGTCCCTCTCTCAGTCCTCTAGGAGTTGTAGTTCCTGAGTGTAGTCTCTCTCTCAGTCCTCTAGGAGTTGTAGTTCCTGAGTGTTGTCTCTCTCTCAGTCCTCTAGGAGTTGTAGTTCCTGAGCGTAGTCTCTCTCTCAGTCCTCTAGGAGTTGTAGTTCCTGAGTGTAGTCTCTCTCTCAGTCCTCTAGGAGTTGTAGTTCCTGAGTGTAGTCCCTCTCTCAGTCCTCTAGGAGTTGTAGTTCCTGAGTGTAGTCCCTCTCTCAGTCCTCTAGGAGTTGTAGTTCCTGAGTGTAGTCTCTCTCTCAGTCCTCTGGGAGTTGTAGTTCCTGAGTGTAGTCTCTCTCTTAGTCCTCTAGGAGTTGTAGTTCCTGAGTGTAGTCTCTCTCTCAGTCCTCTGGGAGTTGTAGTTCCTGAGTGTAGTCTCTCTCTCAGTCCTCTAGGAGTTGTAGTTCCTGAGTGTAGTCTCTCTCTCAGTCCTCTGGGAGTTGTAGTTCCTGAGTGTAGTCTCTCTCTCAGTCCTCTGGGAGTTGTAGTTCCTGAGTGTAGTCCCTCTCTCAGTCCTCTAGGAGTTGTATTTCCTGAGTGTAGTCCCTCTCTCAGTCCTCTAGGAGTTGTAGTTCCTGGGTGTAGTCCCTCTCTCAGTCCTCTAGGAGTTGTAGTTCCTGGGTGTAGTCCCTCTCTCAGTCCTCTAGGAGTTGTAGTTCCTGAGTGTAGTCCCTCTCTCAGTCCTCTGGGAGTTGTAGTTCCTGAGTGTAGTCCCTCTCTCAGTCCTCTAGGAGTTGTAGTTCCTGAGTGTAGTCCCTCTCTCAGTCCTCTAGGAGTTGTAGTTCCTGAGTGTAGTCTCTCTCTCAGTCCTCTGGGAGTTGTAGTTCCTGAGTGTAGTCTCTCTCTCAGTCCTCTAGGAGTTGTAGTTCCTGAGTGTAGTCTCTCTCTCAGTCCTCTAGGAGTTGTAGTTCCTGAGTGTAGTCCCTCTCTCAGTCCTCTGGGAGTTGTAGTTCCTGAGTGTAGTCTCTCTCTCAGTCCTCTGGGAGTTGTAGTTCCTGAGTGTAGTCTCTCTCTCCAGCTGGGAGTTGTAGTTCCTGAGTGTAGTATCTCTCTCAGTCCTCTAGGAGTTGTAGTTCCTGAGTGTAGTCTCTCTCTTAGTCCTCTGGGAGTTGTAGTTCCTGAGTGTAGTCTCTCTCTCCAGCTGGGAGTTGTAGTTCCTGAGTGTAGTCTCTCTCTCAGTCCTCTGGGAGTTGTAGTTCCTGAGTGTAGTCTCTCTCTCAGTCCTCTGGGAGTTGTAGTTCCTGAGTGTAGTCTCTCTCTCCAGCTGGGAGTTGTAGTTCCTGAGTGTAGTCTCTCTCTCAGTCCTCTGGGAGTTGTAGTTCCTGAGTGTAGTCTCTCTCTCAGTCCTCTGGGAGTTGTAGTTCCTGAGTGTAGTCTCTCTCTCAGTCCTCTAGGAGTTGTAGTTCCTGAGTGTAGTCTCTCTCTCAGTCCTCTAGGAGTTGTAGTTCCTGAGTGTAGTCCCTCTCTCAGTCCTCTAGGAGTTGTAGTTCCTGAGTGTAGTCTCTCTCTCAGTCCTCTAGGAGTTGTAGTTCCTGAGTGTAGTCTCTCTCTCAGTCCTCTAGGAGTTGTAGTTCCTGAGTGTAGTCTCTCTCTCAGTCCTCTAGGAGTTGTAGTTCCTGAGTGTAGTCTCTCTCTTAGTCCTCTAGGAGTTGTAGTTCCTGAGTGTAGTCTCTCTCTCAGTCCTCTAGGAGTTGTAGTTCCTGAGTGTAGTCCCTCTCTCAGTCCTCTGGGAGTTGTAGTTCCTGAGTGTAGTCCCTCTCTCAGTCCTCTAGGAGTTGTAGTTCCTGAGTGTAGTCTCTCTCTCAGTCCTCTAGGAGTTGTAGTTCCTGAGTGTAGTCTCTCTCTTAGTCCTCTAGGAGTTGTAGTTCCTGAGTGTAGTCCCTCTCTCAGTCCTCTAGGAGTTGTAGTTCCTGAGTGTAGTCTCTCTCTCAGTCCTCTAGGAGTTGTAGTTCCTGAGTGTAGTCCCTCTCTCAGTCCTCTGGGAGTTGTAGTTCCTGAGTGTAGTCCCTCTCTCAGTCCTCTAGGAGTTGTAGTTCCTGAGTGTAGTCTCTCTCTCAGTCCTCTAGGAGTTGTAGTTCCTGAGTGTAGTCTCTCTCTCAGTCCTCTAGGAGTTGTAGTTCCTGAGTGTAGTCTCTCTCTTAGTCCTCTGGGAGTTGTAGTTCCTGAGTGTAGTCCCTCTCTCAGTCCTCTGGGAGTTGTAGTTCCTGAGTGTAGTCTCTCTCTCAGTCCTCTAGGAGTTGTAGTTCCTGAGTGTAGTCCCTCTCTCAGTCCTCTAGGAGTTGTAGTTCCTGAGTGTAGTCTCTCTCTCAGTTCTCTAGGAGTTGTAGTTCCTGAGTGTAGTCCCTCTCTCAGTCCTCTGGGAGTTGTAGTTCCTGAGTGTAGTCCCTCTCTCAGTCCTCTGGGAGTTGTAGTTCCTGAGTGTAGTCCCTCTCTCAGTCCTCTAGGAGTTGTAGTTCCTGAGTGTAGTCTCTCTCTCAGTCCTCTAGGAGTTGTAGTTCCTGAGTGTAGTCTCTCTCTTAGTCCTCTAGGAGTTGTAGTTCCTGAGTGTAGTCTCTCTCTCCGGCTGGGAGTTGTAGTTCCTGAGTGTAGTCCCTCTCTCAGTCCTCTAGGAGTTGTAGTTCCTGAGTGTAGTCTCTCTCTCAGTCCTCTAGGAGTTGTAGTTCCTGAGTGTAGTCCCTCTCTCAGTCCTCTGGGAGTTGTAGTTCCTGAGTGTAGTCTCTCTCTCAGTCCTCTAGGAGTTGTAGTTCCTGACTGTAGTCCCTCTCTCAGTCCTCTGGGAGTTGTAGTTCCTGAGTGTAGTCCCTCTCTCAGTCCTCTAGGAGTTGTAGTTCCTGAGTGTAGTCTCTCTCTTAGTCCTCTAGGAGTTGTAGTTCCTGAGTGTAGTCCCTCTCTCAGTCCTCTGGGAGTTGTAGTTCCTGAGTGTAGTCTCTCTCTCAGTCCTCTAGGAGTTGTAGTTCCTGAGTGTAGTCTCTCTCTTAGTCCTCTAGGAGTTGTAGTTCCTGAGTGTAGTCCCTCTCTCAGTCCTCTAGGAGTTGTAGTTCCTGAGTGTAGTCTCTCTCTCAGTTCTCTAGGAGTTGTAGTTCCTGAGTGTAGTCCCTCTCTCAGTCCTCTGGGAGTTGTAGTTCCTGAGTGTAGTCTCTCTCTCAGTCCTCTAGGAGTTGTAGTTCCTGAGTGTAGTCTCTCTCTCAGTCCTCTGGGAGTTGTAGTTCCTGAGTGTAGTCCCTCTCTCAGTCCTCTGGGAGTTGTAGTTCCTGAGTGTAGTCCCTCTCTCAGTCCTCTAGGAGTTGTAGTTCCTGAGTGTAGTCTCTCTCTCAGTCCTCTAGGAGTTGTAGTTCCTGAGTGTAGTCTCTCTCTTAGTCCTCTAGGAGTTGTAGTTCCTGAGTGTAGTCTCTCTCTCCGGCTGGGAGTTGTAGTTCCTGAGTGTAGTCCCTCTCTCAGTCCTCTAGGAGTTGTAGTTCCTGAGTGTAGTCTCTGTCTCAGTCCTCTAGGAGTTGTAGTTCCTGAGTGTAGTCCCTCTCTCAGTCCTCTGGGAGTTGTAGTTCCTGAGTGTAGTCTCTCTCTCAGTCCTCTAGGAGTTGTAGTTCCTGAGTGTAGTCCCTCTCTCAGTCCTCTAGGAGTTGTAGTTCCTGAGTGTAGTCTCTCTCTTAGTCCTCTAGGAGTTGTAGTTCCTGAGTGTAGTCCCTCTCTCAGTCCTCTAGGAGTTGTAGTTCCTGAGTGTAGTCTCTCTCTCAGTCCTCTGGGAGTTGTAGTTCCTGAGTGTAGTCTCTCTCTTAGTCCTCTGGGAGTTGTAGTTCCTGAGTGTAGTCTCTCTCTCAGTCCTCTAGGAGTTGTAGTTCCTGAGTGTAGTCTCTCTCTCAGTCCTCTGGGAGTTGTAGTTCCTGAGTGTAGTCTCTCTCTCAGTCCTCTGGGAGTTGTAGTTCCTGAGTGTAGTCTCTCTCTCAGTCCTCTAGGAGTTGTAGTTCCTGAGTGTAGTCCCTCTCTCAGTCCTCTAGGAGTTGTAGTTCCTGAGTGTAGTCTCTCTCTCAGTCCTCTGGGAGTTGTAGTTCCTGAGTGTAGTCTCTCTCTTAGTCCTCTGGGAGTTGTAGTTCCTGAGTGTAGTCTCTCTCTTAGTCCTCTGGGAGTTGTAGTTCCTGAGTGTAGTCTCTCTCTCAGTCCTCTAGGAGTTGTAGTTCCTGAGTGTAGTCTCTCTCTCAGTCCTCTGGGAGTTGTAGTTCCTGAGTGTAGTCTCTCTCTTAGTCCTCTAGGAGTTGTAGTTCCTGAGTGTAGTCTCTCTCTCAGTCCTCTGGGAGTTGTAGTTCCTGAGTGTAGTCTCTCTCTTAGTCCTCTGGGAGTTGTAGTTCCTGAGTGTAGTCTCTCTCTCAGTCCTCTGGGAGTTGTAGTTCCTGAGTGTAGTCTCTCTCTCAGTCCTCTGGGAGTTGTAGTTCCTGAGTGTAGTCTCTCTCTTAGTCCTCTGGGAGTTGTAGTTCCTGAGTGTAGTCTCTCTCTCAGTCCTCTCCAGCTGGTTGGTGCAGAGGCGTTCTGACTCCGCCCCCTCGCAGCCCCTCCCTCCGGACTTCCTGTCTCTGAACCGAGACGCTGTGCGCTCCGGCATCGTGACGTCCAAGGAGCTGAGCCAATACCGCGCTCAGATGGGCGGGGCCTATAGCCAGGGCCACGCCCCCACACCACAGAAGGGCGGGGCTTCACGGCGCCCGGCGGTGCCCGACATCACGTTCGGAGTCACGACCAAGTGAGGAAACTCTCGTTAGTGGTTAACTGTTACTATAGTTACTACTAGTAGTATTATGATGTTACTATAATATTAATGGTTATTATG
Source organism: Trematomus bernacchii (assembly GCF_902827165.1). Classification (NCBI taxonomy): domain Eukaryota; kingdom Metazoa; phylum Chordata; class Actinopteri; order Perciformes; family Nototheniidae; genus Trematomus; species Trematomus bernacchii. The sequence goes on from NW_022987642.1 coordinate 762,612, forward strand.
GTTACTATAGTAACAGTTAATGGTTACTATAACAGTAACTATAGTAACAGTGACTAACTGATCAGCAGGGCGTCAGACCCGCTCAGCGTCCTCCTCTCTCATCAGTACGGACAGCGCTGGCTGGACGAACAGATTCATAACAGCAGGAATCAAACCAGCAAGCAGCAACAGAAGAGGGTGAGAAACTCACCTCCTCTCCTAACCTCCTCATCTCCTGTCCTCCTCTCCTCTCCTCACCTCCTCTCCTAACCTCCTCTCCAAACCTTCTATCCTCCTACACCTGCAAACATCCACCTTAACGTTCCAATTTCCCACCGCAACCACAAAGTTTAAGGTGTGTGTGTGTGTGTGTGTGTGTGTGTGTGTGTGTGTGTGTGTGTGTGTGTGTGTGTGTGTGTGTGTGTGTGTGTGTGTGTGTGTGTGTGTGTGTGTGTGTAGTTTAAAGCAGGGTGTATCCCAGACAGGAGGAGCAGAGAGCTGACCGTCTCTCCCCTTCGACACACACTGCCCCCCCTCACACAGGTAAGAGTACTCTCTCTCTCTCTCTCTCTCTCTCTCTCTCTCTCTCTCTCTCTCTCAGGTGTAACCTCTCTCTCTCTCTCAGGTGTAACCTCTCTCTCTCTCTCTCAGGTGTAACCTCTCTCTCTCTCTCTCTCTCTCTCTCTCTCTCTCTCTCCTCTCTCTCTCCTCTCTCTCTCCTCCTCTCTCTCCTCTCTCTCTCTCTCTCTCTCTCGTCTCTCTCTCTCTCTCTCTCTCTCTCTCTCTCTCTCTCTCTCTCTCTCTCTCTCAGGTGTAACCTCTCTCTTTCTCTCTCAGGTGGCTCCGGCTCTCAACACCTTCAGGGACCCAGAGGCTCGTCAGCGGGCCCTCAGGAGTCTTCAGGCCCGGAGAGGCGTTCAGGGTCCACTCTGATGAGGAGTAATCATGTTCAACACCAATAAAAAGGCTCCGTAAATCTGAGTGTCGTTCAATTGTCAATCTTTCAGTTTGTGTGTACAGAGAGATCGAAATACCGTTTCCCACAATCCAGAATACAAAACACAAATATATATAAAAATATGTATAGAAATATATATATACAAAATAATGGCCTCGCACGGCCTCGCTCGTTATGGCTAGGCCTCGTTAGGACTGGCTCACTTTATGGCGCATTTCCATTACAGTTTAGGAACTGGGGTAGTATCTATAGTAACGCAGTGTAGGCGGAGCCGTGACGTGATCTTCAGAGGACCCCAGAAAAACAACACAGCCGTTAGCTGTTAGCACTCAGAGCTCACAGCTCCTCATATCTGTTCAGAAACTAGACAAAAGTTAAACAAGTACAAACCACAGACTGCCTGTGTCATGGAGAATACAGTCGCTGCTTTATTTATGTCTGTATAGGCCGTTGTTGTGAGTGTGGACGGTCGGAGCATATACTGCGTTAGCTTAGCCAATCTCCATTTAGAAAACACGCATTTTAAAAGGTTTTTCGCCTGCCGTCTGTCTGCAGACTTGTCAAAGCATTAATTCATGGTTTTTACTAACCGGTATCAGTATGTTGTTACTTCATCATTTTGAAACGTGTATTACAATTAAATCACGGTCAGATATGTCCATCTTGTTGTAGTTGTTGCCCCCTTGCCAGCGACGCTCTCTCTAGTTTAGCATACTCAGCCCGACTCAGCCTCGTTGTCTCTGGCCCTAGACCCACGATTTTATGAGGCCAGAAAAACTGTGAATTAGGACCCGCCGGCCGGTACTAGGCCAAGTGGAAACGCAACCAAAGACGGGCCGCTGACGTCACAGCCCTCTTAAACCGTGCTCCGCGCTGTAGTGGAAACGCGCCATAAGAAAGCAGGTCTTTGGCCCCTGGGTGTATGTTCTCCAGGTTTGTCAGATAGACCTCCAGCCAAGTCAGATATCTGCAGATAAGGAGAGGCACAGATTACACATGTCTGTGTAGCTTGTCTCATAATGACAATTTGGTAAATTGTCATGTAAATAGCCAACCCAGTCTCACGGCATTTCGTGTTATAGTCACGAAATTAATCTATTGATTCGTGTTCAACACGATTTCGCCATTTTTTTCGTGTCACACAGAACGATTTTAAAAGCAATGTAAATAATAACAAATTAGAAGGAAAAAGACATTTAAAAAAATACAGATTTAAGTATTCTGACACAGAACAATTTTAGAAGCAATGTATTTCTATTGGTAGTATGTTTCGTGCCTGCACCAAATAATAACAAATTAGAAGGAAAAAGAGATGACATAAAATACAGATGTCAGTATTCTGAGGCTCTGAGACATTTCTTTTCCTCACTGACGGCAAAAAAAACTCAGACATTATACAATTTAAAATAAAAGGGATAGGGTTAGGCTTAGGGTAAGATATTGAGTAAGAAAATGTGTTTATGAACCACACAGCTTCTGGTCTTCCAAGACCCGACCGGACAAAAAGACGTGTTGCAGGCACGAAACATACTACCAATAGAAATACATTGCATTTAAAATCGTTCTGTGTGACACGAAAAAAAGGTGAAAATCGTGTTGGTGAACACGAATCAATAGATTACATTAATTTCGTGACTAATAACACGAAATGCCGTGAGACTGGGTTGAAATAGCACAAACCTTGAGTAGTTGTGTCCATCAAATGCAAAGAAGATCTTTGCCATCTCTCCATTACATTTGTGAAACAACTGGATGTTGTTGGTCTTCACGGAGTGGAGGAGCACGAAGGCAAGATGACAGTGGGTAATAAACGACATCCAGAAGGCAGCTGTCTTTCCCAGGTGCGCACCTTCTCCTCATAGGCGTGATTCTTCTCGATGAGGAGTTGAGGGGTCTTTGGGGGCTTCATCGAGGTGCTCTCTGGGTCATGTTGTGAAGCGCAGCAGGGTCAGTGATGAGGACGCTTTCCTCCACAATGAACCGCCTCTCCATTGACTCACACAGTTTTGAGGCAACAGAGGGACTTGGCGTATGCCTTTCCTTTCCACTTGTCACTAGTTGTGCCTCAAACAGAATCTCTGCATATCCAGACCCACACATTTTGCGGCGTGTGAGCGTCCCAATATAGTTCATGGATGTGTGAAAGGGTCCAATCATAACCACATGACGGACCAATGTATCTGGCCAACGCCAGATGATGGGTAGGGCTTACAAATATACGTGGGACAATTTGCCAACTTTTGAACATAGCTAATCGTTTTCTACACAATTAGAATCTAGAAAAGCTGATTAAAAGTATATTTCAGGGGGGTGCATGATACCCCCTTCTACCCACTAGACTAGTTGTTCTCCTGAGGGTCTGCAACACGAGCTGAAGAGATGTCATTCTACCACATAGAATAAGTCAGTAAATACCAGAGTCTGAGCTGCAGGGTTGTTTCTGTGACATCCACATTTTCTCAAATCTTAACATTTGTTCCACATTTGATCGTCTCTCTCAGTTTTACTCGGTGTGTTTGATCCGGTCTCACGCTGACAGAAAACCAAGTGTTCATCATCAGAAGATCCAAGAATGATTTACAGCTATTTATCCCAAAAGAGAGGCGGTCCCCACAATGACTGAATACACACACACACACACTCACCACACACACTCATGCACACACACACACACACACACACACACTCCACACACACGCACCACACGCACACACTCACCACACACACACACACACACACACTCACATGCATGCACACACACACTCACATGCATGCACACACACACACACACACACACACACACACACACACACACACACACACACACACACACACACACACACACACACACACACACACACACACACACACACACACACACACACACACACACACACACACACACTCTGAGAGGAGGAGCAGATTAATTACTCCTCATATCTTCTCTGTGTGTGTGGAGCTGCTGATCTTCAGTTTAGACTTTTTTATTTATTAAATCTGATCCTTGTTATTATTTTTAAAAACTTTAAAAGTGCATCTGGAGAGAGGAGAGAGGAGAGAGGAGAGAGGAGAGAGGAGAGAGGAGACATTACATCTGGTATTTAAAGTTTAAAGAGTCCCGGAGCCCCTGCCTGTCCTCAGGTGAGTCTCCGCGGGACATGGAGCTTCCTGCGTTCTGCCGCGGCTGCTCGGAGCCTCGCCCCCCGCTCAGAGAGCCTGTTCCCCGGCTGCAGTCCGCGCCGAGGCCCGGTCCATCCTTCCTGATCCGGGACATCTTAGCGGACTGTCGGCCGCTCTGTGACCCGGTCCCGGTGCTCTGTGACCCGGTCCCGGTGCTCTGTGACTCGGTCCCGGTGCTCTGTGACCCGGTCCCGGTGCTCTCTGACCCGGGAGGATTTCGGGATAGAAGTCACGGCAGCTCCTCTCCTGACAGCGAATTTAGAGGTAAATCAAATCATAATAAATGCTTTAATCAGAGGCAATGTCAGTGTTTTTATTATAAATAATCCAGTGTTTTCATCTGGAACAAGTTCATTATTATTCTTATAGTTGTAAATGATGTTTTAAGGTAATATGAAGCTTGTATAATTATTAATGCATGAATTAAAAGATGAGTTCAGTTTGATGCTCGGACTGTTCATCAAAACCTCATATTATAAGATAACATATTATTCATATTAAAAACAAAAGAGCTTTTTTATTTATTTAATTCATCAAATTTTATTTAGTTTTGAATTAAATTAAAATTAATCATAAATAATAAAGCTTATTAAACAATAAATGATGACGTTTCAGAAGCTGTTTCACGTCTGATAAGGAGCTGGTCATTAGTCATTAAAGGTAGGGTAGGTACGTTTGAGAAACCGACTCGAGATACACTTGTTGTTATATTCCATGGAATGCTCTTAACATCCCGATAGCAATGAATATCTGAAGTGCTTTGACAACAAATCCATAAATAAATATCATCTGTGGAAGCTGTAGTACTGTAAAAAGCACGACCAATCATCTGAGCCGGCCCGGCTAAAATAACTGGATGGCCTACCTGCCTGTCAGCCTTCCATCTGTGCACAAACTTATCTCGTGCCCTCATTGGTCATGTGCTCGTTCGTGTGTGTTGGAGGAGGGGCTCTGTGAGGAAGTGGCAGATTTTCTCCGGTTGTGTATTTTCAAATTCTAGCGCACTCAAGCTGGTTTCTCAAACTTACCTACCCTACCTTTAATAAGAAAGTGTGTTTTGAGCTTCTTGCAGCGTTTTGGTTTCTGTGAGCAGATCGCTAACAGGTGGAGCCGTTAGATTTGAAAGCAGTAGACCAACACTTGTACCAGGTAGTGTTGCTGTACTGTAGAACAGACACAATCACAGAGGTAAAGAACAACAGGAGAGTTTCTCTGCTCGCCCCAAAAGACCTCAGGCAGAAAATACATTCTTTGTTTTGTCCTTTATAAATAAAGAGAGTGGGGAGCAGCGGCTGAAGAAAGGGCGTAAGGCGCGCACGGCGTTCAGCGAGCAGCAGCTGCTCCGCCTGGAGAGGAGCTTCCAGAGCCAGAGGTACCTGAGTGTTCAGGACCGCATGAGGCTGGCTGCTGAGCTGCAGCTGAGAGACACGCAGGTGAAGACCTGGTACCAGAACCGCAGGTAACACACACACACACACACACACACACACACACACACACACACACACACACACACACACACACACACACACACACACACACACACACACACACACACACACACACACACACACACACACACACACACACACACACACACACACGCCTTGTGTCGAAAAGTGCTGTATGAATAAAGTTGCCTTGTTGTTGTTGTTGTTGTTCTGAATGTGTAATAATGATAATAATCTCCTCGCAGGACGAAGTGGAAGCGTCAGTCCGTTGGGATGGAGCTGATGTTCCTGCCCCCCCACTTCCTGTTTCCTCCCGCCCCCTCCACCCTGGACATGTACCTGTACCGAGGCCACGCCCCCCTCTACCACCAAGCCCCGCCCCTTATGAACTAAACTTCTGATTATTAACCAAATAAAACCAGGAGGACTTTCTGATCCGCCGCTGGGAAACTGACGCTCCGATTCCCATCAAACGTGGTGAGGAGGAACATCTGGAGCAGATCTAAATCTGGAGCGGATCTAAATCTGGACCGGATCTAAATCTGGAGCGGATCCAGGAGCGATCTCTATCCGTCGTTAGCGACATTTGTGCCGTGGTGTGGGAATAATTGGAGAAAGAGTTCCCGACTGGTTTTAAACACAGCAAACAGGTCTTCTTTATAGAGGGCATTTCCACGTGAAGCACCTGAACGCACCATCTGTGTGTCTGCAGGTGTGGGGGTTACCTGTCGGGGTCAGAGGACCTGGGACCTGACAGGTATCAGGTGTGCAGGGGAACAGGACGTCTGAGGAGAATCCTTAAAAACACTGTTTTATTCATCTGAGAGAAATCAGAGGGGAGTTTTTTCTGTAGAAATATCTAACGGTTTTAACCCTTACTTTGTGTTGGGGTCTCCCCTGACCATAGGCGGATTTTGCGGGGGGATTTTGCCCCCCCCTAGTGGCTGAAATATGTTACAGCATTACTACGTCTAAAACTGTTCCAATACAAATATTTGGTGTATCATATTTTAATAAGGTAAGACACTGGTTAATAATATTGTAGCGTGTTCAAGTAACCAAGGGATATAGTAGTTATCAAATAAGTATAAGATGTGCACAGTTATGATACGTTTTACAGTTATGTAATGCACTGTTGTTGGGGGGAGAGACCGCCCCTTCCATATGAGTGTGTGTGTACGGCGGGCATGAGGCGTGCATGACGGGACGAGTTGTGTTCGTATGTGGAAAAGTCATACTCAGTGCGGTGAACGCTGGCTTTATTGCTACTGTATCCGTAGCACCCCACGCTATAGTTGGGACTGAGTACTGACATCAGTAAAAAAGGTTTGCCCCCCCAAGCGCAAATGTCAAACTCCGCCTATGCCCCTGACCCGCTTCAAGTTCAAATTATATAATAACTACGCTCTAGTTTTTTGTATCGGAACGAGGCTTCATGATATCCTGCACAACAGCTTTATAAACACTACAAAACTGATTTGGACCATTTTAGCCAAGTCTGAAGGTCTCTAAAAAAAAAGTGTATAATTTGGTGTTGGGGTCTGGGGAGACCCAGCAGCATGTTGTGGGTGACTCGGCGTCAAATTTGGCCCAATCAAGATTCATCTTTGACTTTAGACACCCCTCCCCCTCCCCCTTCATACACTGTAACAATACTTTTATTCGCAACATGCACCTGGTCTCCCCTCCCTCTGCCCCCCCCCCCCCCCACGGGAACTCCACCTTTCTCAAAGAATATGTACACTAACACTTGAACCTGAACACACACATGCACATGTGCAATATGTGGTGTGATGTGTTTTGGGGCCATGAAATAAAATGACATCAGGATTGTACGGTTATGAATGCATTATGAGTTAGTTATGTTGTAGTTAAAACAATATTAGATGATAGTCATTATTTTGTGTGTTTTTACCAAGCGGCAAACTCTGGGGAAGAGCCGGGACGCCAATACGGAAGTGCCACAAACTGCAGTTCATCTATTGGCCAATAGGCGATGACTGCAGAAAGGAGCCATTTCCATAGACCCCCATGTTAAAATGCCCAATTTCACAGCAGAAAAAACATGTTTCTACCTATGGATGCAATAAATATTATGATGGATATAGTTAGATTCCACCTTCATGATTATGAATCTATGAGTGAATTGTTTTCTAACGCGACCCTTTTATTTATATTAGGTCTTAAAGTGTTTGCATAAATGAGGGCGTGGTCACTTTGATGGACAGGTACGTGCCTCACTGTCAGCTAACAGCAACTTGTCCACTCTGCTAGGCTACAACGTTAGTTAGTTGTAGTTACTGTACTTGACCCTTTAGCCGTGTTCGTGGTGATTGTGCCTTTTAGGGAATGTTGTTACAAATACCAGACAATTAAAATGTCGTGCTGTGCGGTTGAATGTACTAACAGAACTTCCAAGAAGTCTAAAATGATAATATTATACATGCTAACCCCGTTAGCAGGTGTTTGTGTGCTTGTTAGCTTAGCTTGTTTTGTAGCTTATTAGCCAGCTAAGGACGTAACCCTTTATACATGTACACAACAGTATACAGTTTAGTTTATGATTCAGCCTTGGGTAAGACTTTTATAGTCTATGGCTATGACGCCCATAATGCTAAACGGGAGCAAATGTTAAAAGGGGACCCAATTATCCCAGTGGTGGCCGCCGGAGCTAACGGAGCCGCAGGGGGCTAGCTCCAGCCGGCGTCCAGCTCCAGCCGGCGTCCCGCTCCAGCCGGCGTCCCGCTCCAGCCGGCGTCCAGCTCCAGCCGGCGTCCCGGAGCCCCCTGCGGCTCCGTTAGCTCCGGGCGGTGGAGTCCGGCGTTATAACTGGAGATCAAGGAATGCAGCGAAACCCGGACTTGGTTCGCCTGCAGCCCGCTGTAGTATTAGCTAAATAAATTATGTTGAACAAGGCTTATTAAGCTGAACATCGCCACAATTGTTCTGCTATGTATCAGTACTTCTTTTATTTTATTAACGTGATGACAAGCATTAAGAATAACAAAAAATAGCTAATTCTCTTGCAGATTGTCTCGTTTGATTATGAATGTAACGTTTATATAACTACACTGTTTTATCAAAACCAAAGTGCCACGCAGTAACATGTTAGCTTAGCTTCTTAGCCTGAGCTAGCTCTGTTTACTTCCAGCCCGGTGGCAGCAGGTCCCGCCTCCGCCTCTTTGCCCTTATTTGGAGCAGGCTGGAGCAGAATCCTATGGGTGACGTCACGGACACTACGTCCATTTATATAGTCTATGGTTTTGGACTGAGATAAATCATGAACACCATGAACGGCAGCAGCTTTCGAACACAACACGAGGGTTAAATGTTCAATAAATATGCAAATAAATACCTTCATGTTTTCACTCTGTTTTGATGCCTTTGAAACAGCTGATGTTTGTGGACTTCCTGTTGGTGTCAAAGGGACAAAACAATGGCTGTTTCTCAATGTCGAGGAAGGATCCTTCAGAGCCACTATTTCAAGGATGCTACGTCATCGAGTCCCGCCGAAGGACTGTTCCAATGTACAGGATCCTTGGAATTCTACCGAGGACTGAGTCCTTTGTTGCGGGAAATTTTGAGGATGCACATGTGTATCCTCGGCGGTCTTAAAATACCCACAATGCTTTGCGCACGGACCAATTTCCAAAATCTTTGGCGGAAAATGGCTGAATCCAGGCAGTACACATTTAAATGTAAGTAGGTACAGTGTCTTAGTAAATGTGCACATGACTTGTGTTTAAAGTTTATAGTTTGCCCGTGTGAACGCAAACCGAACCTTCTGAAAAATGAAACAATGGAACAAACTGTCGTCTGGTGCGCACCAGAGAAGTGACTATTAGGTTTGAATGAGACCTTAGAGCAGGGGTCGGCAACCCTTGTACACTTGCCACCATTGGCACGCGGGACCGTAACCAGTGGCACACTAGGAATAAGTGTGCAACATTTTTAAATTGTATTTTTGGATCCTGAACGAGACCGCCGGCAGCCCAATGGCGATCTGCTCATCTGTCATCGAAAATAATATGCTACACAGGGGCGGACTGGCCATCTGTGTGTTCTGGAGAATCACAGAATGTCCGGTCGTCAGCGAACCGAGCCGGGGTCAGTGGGTTCGCTGACGACCGGCTCGGTTCGCTGACGGCCGGCACCATCCTTTATTTATTTAAAAGTGTTTAAACGGCATCATCTAAAGGCCCAGACACACCAAACTGACACCAACGAACACGTCCCCATGGAACACGACTGTTGTGTCGCCTCACGTCTCTGCGTCTTGGCCAGTCGCACTGGAACACACCGCAAAGACTTCAGCCGACGGCCAAGAAGCACGTACGAGTGGCAATACCTCTCCTTACCAGCAGGCGGCGGTAGTGTGTATTCGTCATTCAAAAGAGGCAACCAGAAGACAGACTGCGTGATATATACAAACAACAAATAGCTCCATGCTACAGCTCGAGCCAAGCAGCACAGAGATGAGCCAAGATGTGAACAGGATCGGTGCAGCGCCTTTTCAGTGGGGAAAGATATAGCACATATAGCCTATCCTGCTATTCGTGTTTATTCTTTTAATCACACAGCGTTAAGATTAAATACAAATGTGCCTACATAGCATAACTGTCAGTTGCAGCCGTAGCATTATTATTGGTTTAACTACTAACAGTATATTTTTAAAACATTTGAAAATGACCATCTTGAACAGCTACAACATTAAACTAGGCAGATTGTGGACAGTAACAAAGTACATTTACTTAAGTACTGTACTGCTCCACTCCCATTCAGGCAAAGAGTGTTTCGCTAAGCTGAACAGCCAATCAGAGTGCTTTCTTTGGCCGACGGCCTCCGCAGGCTCCGCCTCCGATTCAACATGTCGAATCGGAGGCGGAAGGCGTCGGCACGGCCGAAAAGACACGCCGGTGCGGGACACACCAATCTGAGTAGGGCGACAGGACGCTAATCGACGGCCAGACATCTATCGACATCTATCGACGGCGGAAATCGGCCCACCGCCCTCCAGTTGACAGTTCACGAGCGGTGGGGTCTGTAACCACTGCCAGTCTGAATGGTGGGGTCTGTAACCACTACCAGTCTGAATGGTGGGGTCTGTAACCACTGCCAGTCTGAATGGTGGGGTCTGTAACCACTACCAGTCTGAATGGTGGGGTCTGTAACCACTACCAGTCTGAATGGTGGGGTCTGTAACCACTGCTAGTCTGAATGGTGGGGTCTGTAACCACTGCTAGTCTGAATGGTGGGGTCTGTAACCACTGCTAGTCTGAATGGTGGGGTCTGTAACCACTGCTAGTCTGAATGGTGGGGTCTGTAACCACTGCTAGTCTGAATGGTGGGGTCTGTAACCACTACCAGTCTGAATGGTGGGGTCTGTAACCACTACCAGTCTGAATGGTGGGGTCTGTAACCACTACCAGTCTGAATGGTGGGGTAAAACACAATCCCACAGAAATAAGAGCGTAAGAAACAATTTATATCAAAGAGATTTTATTAGTTCAGTCATCAAGTTATTCTGCTTCTGAACTCGCCTCCTCCTCCTCCTCCTCCTCTTCTTCTTCACTCCTCCTCCTCTTCACCCCTCCTCCTCCTCCCCTCCAGTCTTCTTCTTGTTCCTCCTCTTCCTCTCTTTGCCTCCCTCCCTCCCGTCAGAGAACTCAGATCTCAGCAGACTCTCCTCCCTGTTGGCAGAGCTGAACACAACCACACATTCAGTACATTTAAAGGTTAATAAACTTTACATTTAAATACATGAGACCCTAACTCTGCATGAGAAACATTTAGATCTTATAATAATATGTCAAACATTAATTAATACTTTAACAGCAGCTGAGGCTCATGGGAAATGTAGTGTTTGGAGACAAAGCAACAGATAAGGTGTAAACAAAACACACTGTTCACACAGTAGTCAGAAGAGACATGATTACAGGTGTGTGTGTGTGTGTGTGAGTGTGTGTGTGTGTGTGAGGTCAGACTGTGTCCAGACAAGCCCACTGTGAGGAGCAGCTGTGAACAACACACACCTGTATATAAGAGTGTGTTGCTGTCTATCAGCTCAGCAGGGGGTGTGTGTTAATGAGCAATGACACACACACACACACACACACACACACACACACACACACACACACACACACACACACACACACACACCACACACACACACACACACACACACACACACACACACCACACACAAACAGCACACACCACACACCACACCACACACAACACACACACACACAACACACACCACACACACACACACACACACACAACACACACACCTCTTCGCTGCACTCCCCCCCTCTCTTCTGGTTGTTCTTCTGGTTGCCCTTCTTCTTGCTCTTCGCCCCCCCGGGGGAGCTGAGGCCCTGCGGAGCGTCTCTCAGGCCGAAGCTCTTGGCGGTGTGTCCCAGGTGGAGGTGCTTGATGTGGAAGATGTGTTTGAGCGGAGCGGGGAAGGTGGTGTAGGAGCGCAGGAAGGACTGCAGCGCTGTAGGGGACAGGAGGGACACGTTAGGACAGGAGGGACACGTTAGGAGAGGAGGGACACGTTAGGAGAGGAGGGACACGTTAGGAGAGGAGGGACACGTTAGGAGAGGAGGGACACGTTAGGAGAGGAGGGACACGTTGGGAGAGGAGGGACACGTGGGGAGAGGAGGGACACGTTAGGACAGGAGGGACACGTTAGGACAGGAGGGACACGTTAGGAGAGGAGGGACACGTTAGGACAGGAGGGACACGTTAGGACAGGAGGGACACGTTAGGACAGGAGGGACACGTTAGGACAGGAGGGACACGTTAGGACAGGAGGGACACGTTAGGACAGGAGGGACACGTTAGGACAGGAGGGACACGTTAGGAGAGGAGGGACACGTTAGGACAGGAGGGACACGTTAGGACAGGAGGGACACGTTAGGACAGGAGGGACACGTTAGGACAGGAGGGACACGTTAGGACAGGAGGGACACGTTGGGACAGGAGGGACACGTTGGGACAGGAGGGACACGTTGGGACAGGAGGGACACGTTGGGACAGGAGGGACACGTTGGGACAGGAGGGACACGTTGGGACAGGAGGGACACGTTGGGACAGGAGGGACACGTTGGGACAGGAGGGACACGTTAGGACAGGAGGGACACGTTAGGACAGGAGGGACACGTTAGGACAGGAGGGACACGTTAGGAGAGGAGGGACACGACACGTTAGGACAGGAGGGACACGTTAGGACAGGAGGGACACGTTAGGACAGGAGGGACACGTTAGGACAGGAGGGACACGTTAGGACAGGAGGGACACGTTAGGAGAGGAGGGACACGTTGGGACAGGAGGGACACGTTGGGACAGGAGGGACACGTTAGGACAGGAGGGACACGTTAGGACAGGAGGGACACGTTAGAACAGGAGGGACACGTTAGGAGAGGAGGGACACGTTAAGACAGGAGGGACACGTTAGGACAGGAGGGACACGTTAGGACAGGAGGGACACGTTAGGACAGGAGGGACACGTTAGGACAGGAGGGACACGTTGGGACAGGAGGGGACACGTTGGGACAGGAGGGACACGTTGGGACAGGAGGGACACGTTGGGACAGGAGGGACACGTTAGGACAGGAGGGACACGTTAGGACAGGAGGGACACGTTAGGACAGGAGGGACACGTTAGGACAGGAGGGACACGTTAGGAGAGGAGGGACACGTTAGGACAGGAGGGACACGGAGGGACACGTTAGAACAGGAGGGACACGTTAGGACAGGAGGGACACGTTAGGACAGGAGGGACACGTTAGGACAGGAGGGACACGTTAGGAGAGGAGGGACACGTTAGGACAGGAGGGACACGTTAGGACAGGAGGGACACGTTAGGACAGGAGGGACACGTTAGGAGAGGAGGGACACGTTGGGACAGGAGGGACACGTTGGGACAGGAGGGACACGTTGGGACAGGAGGGACACGTTAGGACAGGAGGGACACGTTAGGACAGGAGGGACACGTTAGGACAGGAGGGACACGTTAGGAGAGGAGGGACACGTTAAGACAGGAGGGACACGTTAGGACAGGAGGGACACGTTAGGAGAGGAGGGACACGTTAGGAGAGGAGGGACACGTTGGGACAGGAGGGACACGTTAGGAGAGGAGGGACACGTTAGGACAGGAGGGACACGTTAGGACAGGAGGGACACGTTAGGAGAGGAGGGACACGTTAGGACAGGAGGGACACGTTAGGACAGGAGGGACACGTTAGGACAGGAGGGACACGTTAAGACAGGAGGGACACGTTAGGACAGGAGGGACACGTTAGGAGAGGAGGGACACGTTAGGACAGGAGGGACACGTTGGGACACGTTGGGACACGTTGGGACAGGAGGGACACGTTGGGACAGGAGGGACACGTTGGGACACGTTGGGACAGGAGGGACACGTTGGGACAGGAGGGACACGTTAGGACAGGAGGGACACGTTGGGACACGTTGGGACAGGAGGGACACGTTGGGACAGGAGGGACACGTTAGGAGAGGAGGGACACGTTAGGAGAGGAGGGACACGTTAGGAGAGGAGGGACACGTTAGGAGAGGAGGGACACGTTAGGACAGGAGGGACACGTTAGGAGAGGAGGGACACGTTAGGACAGGAGGGACACGTTAGGAGAGGAGGGACACGTTAGGAGAGGAGGGACACGTTAGGACAGGAGGGACACGTTAGGACAGGAGGGACACGTTAGGACAGGAGGGACACGTTAGGACAGGAGGGACACGTTAGGACAGGAGGGACATGTTAGGACAGGAGGGACACGTTAGGACAGGAGGGACACATTAGGAGAGGAGGGACACGTTAGGAGAGGAGGGACACGTTAAGACAGGAGGGACACGTTAAGACAGGAGGGACACGTTAGGACAGGAGGGACACGTTAGGACAGGAGGGACACGTTGGGAGAGGAGGGACACGTTGGGACAGGAGGGACACGTTGGGACAGGAGGGACACGTTGGGACAGGAGGGACACGTTAGGACAGGAGGGACACGTTAGAACAGGAGGGACACGTTAGGAGAGGAGGGACACGTTAGGACAGGAGGGACACGTTAGAACAGGAGGGACACGTTAGGAGAGGAGGGACACGTTAGGAGAGGAGGGACACGTTGGGACAGGAGGGACACGTTAGGACAGGAGGGACACGTTGGGACAGGAGGGACACGTTAGGAGAGGAGGGACACGTTAGGAGAGGAGGGACACGTTAGGACAGGAGGGACACGTTGGGACACGTTGGGACAGGAGGGACACGTTGGGACAGGAGGGACACGTTAGGACAGGAGGGACACGTTGGGACACGTTGGGACAGGAGGGACACGTTGGGACAGGAGGGACACGTTGGGACAGGAGGGACACGTTAGGAGAGGAGGGACACGTTAGGAGAGGAGGGACACGTTAGGACAGGAGGGACACGTTGGGACACGTTGGGACACGTTAGGAGAGGAGGGACACGTTAGGACAGGAGGGACACGTTAGGAGAGGAGGGACACGTTAGGACAGGAGGGACACGTTAGGACAGGAGGGACACGTTAGGACAGGAGGGACACGTTAGGACAGGAGGGACACGTTAGAACAGGAGGGACACGTTAGAACAGGAGGGACACGTTAGGACAACTCTGAAACACATCTGAGGTCTAGCATCTCTGAGGAAAGGGACTCAAATGAGCTTAATACCTAAACCGCGGGCCAGCATAACGTACTTTCCACTTGCCCGCTCGGGCCAATCAAAATATTGCTTTAAAGGGCCCATGTCATGCTGTTCCGGTTATCACCCGTCCCCTTGTGAGTTATGAAGGTTTTTATGCATGTAAACGGTGTGCAGAGTCAAAACCCTCAAAGTACACCGTGTAGCGAGTAAAACTCTAACACAGGAAATACCTCCCCAAAACGCGTCGTTGGAGATACGTCACTGCCCATTTGAGTCTTCCATTTCGTTCCGGGTACGGCATGATGTCATGCCGTACCCGGAACGAAATGGACCAATCCCGAAGAGCTATGGCCACACCCAGCGGCGCTGGCCGCACCCTCTGCCAGCCTAACATTTACTGTTGGAAGCTCTGGTTCAGTTCACAATCGATCCAGTCATGCCGATGCCAAGGACCTGTTTCCTGAAATGTGAGGAGAAATCTGAGCTGTTTGTCCTACCGACGGAAGAACCACCACGAAGTCAGTGGTTGAAATGTCTGTTTAACACTGTTCCTTCAGAGGTTCGAAGAACGTTACTGTGTGCGCGGCATTTCACAGACGAAAGCTTGCAAAACATTGCCCAGTTTGAGGCCGGATATGCACAGCTTGTTTGGACCGTTTGGAGCAGGGGAAGATTCGGGTACACAACCTGTAAGTTTGCATTGTTATTTGTGTATTTATCAAACAAGGTATCTACCACGACTGTTTAAATGTGTAAACGTGTGTCGGACTGCTAAGCCATTGACACAGTGCTAACTGTGCTAACTAAGTTGCTAGCGTTTCCATATCAACTCTAATATCAGCAGATGGCCTTGCATACATGTATCTCATAGCAGGAGAATGTCTGCAATCACACACGAAATACTCAGACAGTATACTCCGGGTTATTTACCGTACGGTCAGTCGCGAAACGTAATTACATTATAGCTGGCATAGCGTGTATGCTACCGAGCTAAACAACAAGGCTACTAAGAGCTAGACATGAGTTTGCTCAGAAAAACATTGTTTTTTATGCCAGCTACAATGAATGTAGCAGACTACCCGTATAAGATTGCAATTGTAAACATGTGCTTGATAGCCTAATATGAACCACTATCTGTTGTTCATAGTATAGTATAGCATATTGAACAACTGAACAACTAGCAAACGTAGAGTAGCATTGTAATCCAGCTGGCAAATTGACGAACATCAAACAACTACGTTTATTTCACACTTCCAGCAGAGACAACGGGGAAATCCCCTCTCTGTGCCCGCTCACAGACCCCCAAAGGACGGTACATTACAGTTGGCTTTCCTCCGACGCTGATAGCATGTATAGCTAACGAGGCTAGCTATACATGCTAGCGGAAAACAATATATTCATGCCAGTTACAATGAATGACCGAACGTAGCAGACTACCCGTATAAGATTGCAATTATAAACACGTTATTGCTAGCCTAATATGAACCACTAGCTTTTGTTCATAGTAGTTTTATTACACTACATTATAGTTGCCGTTCCTCCGAGCTAGCGTTCATATCGTGTTAGCTACCAAAGTAAACAAAGCTAGGTTAGCATATTAGCTGGCAAGCTTACTGTGTTGATTAGATAGATGGATTAGATAGATCCACACTCCTACCACAACTACTACTAACGAATCTAAAACAACTAAGTTTCTCTAATATTTTGTGATTTGCATTTGATTTCGTCCAGCCAGATCCTGGCGGACAATACATGACGGGACTACCACACTGATGCATCGTCCTAAAAAGCCCCGGCTGCGATAGGCAAGATGCCGACAACGGGGAGGAATTGATGATATACCGTGTATATATGTATATTTATGTTCATTTTGTCCATTTCTAAAAATAAAGTTTGATGGAAATACTTAGTAGGCCTATCCTTTCTTCCCTGAATGATTTGCTCCTATAACATATCATTCATATATAGCAAACCATGATTTGATTTCTCATCAAACAGTAGTAGTTTATTACAGGTAAAAATACCTTACTCTTCTATAACAACAGTTGTAGGTACAGTTCGGTTAGTTAGCGTATAAAATATACGGCTGTACCGACGCCATTATAAGACTGATGTTCCGAGAGCGAGCCGGAAAAAGCACTGTTAGACATGGGCGGAGCCTCTCTGGTGGTTGACTAATCAGAACAGAGTGGCTGAGCTGACCAATCGGAGCACACTAGGCTCACAGGGAGGGGGGGGCAAGAGCTCCAACGAGTCGTTTAGTGGAGAGAGTGAATACTGCTGAATACACATGCTTGACAGAGATGCTGTATGAGAAACCAATGTGAGTTTGGAACAATGCACAGTATAAATCTATTTTAGTATACCTCAACAATGTAATTATGATCAGTGGAAATGGCCATGACACCTGTCCTTTAAAAAGAAAAAAATGGTCCTGTGGTATTTTGTCAGCATTAAACATTAGCATTAAACATTAGCGTTCGTAGTAAACGTTAGCATTAGTGGTAAACGGTTAGCATTAAACGTTAGCATTAGTGGTAAACGGTTAGCATCAAACGTTAGCATTAGTGGTAAACATTAGCGTTCGTAGTAAACGTTAGCATTAGTGGTAAACATTAGCGTTCGTAGTAAACGTTAGCATTAGTGGTAAACATTAGCGTTCGTAGTAAACGTTAGCATTAGTGGTAAACGGTTAGCATTAAACGTTAGCATTAGTGGTAAACGGTTAGCATCAAACGTTAGCATTAGCTCACCTTTCTTAGCGTTCTGCAGCGACTGAGCGTCGGAATGAACAAAGTTTTCAAACTCTGTCTGAAGAACCGTCGCTCTCTCTCTGGTCTCCTGCTCCAGAGCTTTGGAGGAGCTCTGAGAGAGAGACAGGTGAGAGACAGACAGACAGGTGAGAGACAGACAGACAGGTGAGAGACAGACAGACAGGTGAGAGAGAGACAGACAGGTGAGAGAGAGACAGACAGGTGAGAGAGAGACAGACAGGTGAGAGACAGACAGACAGGTGAGAGACAGACAGACAGGTGAGAGACAGACAGACAGGTGAGAGACAGACAGATAGGTGAGAGACAGACAGACAGGTGAGAGACAGACAGACAGACAGGTGAGAGACAGGTGAGAGACAGACAGACAGACAGGTGAGAGACAGACAGACAGACAGGTGAGAGACAGACAGACAGGTGAGAGACAGACAGACAGACAGGTGAGAGACAGACAGACAGGTGAGAGACAGACAGGTGAGAGACAGACAGACAGGTGAGAGACAGACAGGTGAGAGACAGACAGGTGAGAGACAGACAGGTGAGAGACAGACAGACAGACAGGTGAGAGACAGACAGACAGGTGAGAGACAGACAGGTGAGAGACAGACAGACAGGTGAGAGACAGACAGACAGGTGAGAGACAGACAGACAGGTGAGAGAGAGACAGACAGACAGGTGAGAGAGAGACAGACAGACAGGTGAGAGACAGACAGACAGGTGAGAGAGAGACAGACAGACAGGTGAGAGAGAGACAGACAGACAGGTGAGAGAGAGACAGACAGACAGGTGAGAGACAGACAGACAGAGACAGACAGACAGACAGACAGGTGAGAGACAGACAGACAGGTGAGAGACAGACAGACAGAGACAGACAGGTGAGAGACAGACAAGGGAGAGACAGACAAGGGAGAGACAGACAGGTGAGAGACAGACAGACAGGTGAGAGAGAGACAGACAGACAGGTGAGAGAGAGACAGACAGACAGGTGAGAGACAGACAGACAGGTGAGAGACAGACAGACAGACAGGTGAGAGACAGACAGGTGAGAGAGAGACAGACAGACAGGTGAGAGACAGACAGACAGGTGAGAGACAGACAGACAGACAGGTGAGAGAGAGACAGACAGACAGACAGGTGAGAGACAGACAGACAGGTGAGAGACAGACAGACAGGTGAGAGACAGACAGACAGGTGAGAGACAGACAGACAGAGACAGACAGGTGAGAGACAGACAAGGGAGAGACAGACAAGGGAGAGACAGACAGGTGAGAGACAGACAGACAGACAGGTGAGAGACAGACAGGGAGAGAAAGACAGGTGAGAGACAGACAGGTGAGAGAGAGACAAAAAGATTGGAGAGATTTAACTAAAAATGTCAAAAATATAGCAAGGAGTATATATATATATATATATATATATATACTCCTTATATATATATATATATATATCATATATATATATATAAAGGGAGTTTGAGAGGAAAACAGAAACATTTGAAAGAAACTAAAATAAAAGGAAACTGAGACTAAAGAATAAAATCTTACATTTCACAAAATGTTTTGAATGGAAACGACAAACATTTCTTTAAATCTAAAAACAGTTCTCACCTGGCTGTGGTATCTCCCACGGCCCTTGAAGGTGTCGTCCATCATCAGACTGGACAGGATGTCCTCCAGCTTCATCTCCGATAGGCTGAGACACAACAGGAAGTTAACACAGTTATCATTTAGCACAAAGCTAACCTGATGTTCAAATGATATACGGAAGAATCTGATCCGTGTCATCGGCTTCTAGTCTCTGGTGATTGGCTGAGAGACAGTCAGTGTAACAGACCTGATGTTGTGATTGGCTGAGAGACAGTCAGTGTAACAGACCTGATGTTGTGATTGGGTGAGAGACAGTCAGTGTAACAGACCTGATGTTGTGATTGGCTGAGAGACAGTCAGTGTTACAGACCTGATGTTGTGATTGGCTGAGAGACAGTCAGTGTAACAGATCTGATGTTGTGATTGGCTGAGAGACAGTCAGTGTAACAGACCTGATGTTGTGATTGGCTGAGAGACAGTCAGTGTAACAGACCTGATGTTGTGATTGGCTGAGAGACAGTCAGTGTTACAGACCTGATGTTGTGATTGGCTGAGAGACAGTCAGTGTAACAGACCTGATGTTGTGATTGGTCGAGAGACAGTCAGTGTAACAGACCTGATGTTGTGATTGGCTGAGAGACAGTCAGTGTTACAGACCTGATGTTGTGATTGGCTGAGAGACAGTCAGTGTAACAGACCTGATGTTGTGATTGGCTGAGAGACAGTCAGTGTTACAGACCTGATGTTGTGATTGGCCAGCTCGGTGGTGAAGGCGGTCTCAGCAGGAGTGAGGAACAGGAGGCTGCTTCCTCTTCCTCCGATACGAGCCGTACGTCCGACACGATGAACGTACTCTGCTGCTGCTGTGGGGGGAGTGAACTGGGAACACACACACACTGGAGTTTAGAGGAGTGAACTGGGAACACACACACACTGGAGTTTAGAGGAGTGAACTGGGAACACACACACACACACACACTGGAGTTTAGAGGAGTGAACTGGGAACACACACACACACACACACACACACACACACACCTGAATGATCCAGGTGACCGCAGGCAGGTGCAGACCTCTGGCTGCTACGTCCTGAAACAAACAAAAACAAAATGAACTCCCAGTAACATGCTGTGATGTATTCTGAATATAATACACTGTGTTAGTGTGGGTATAGTGGGGGGGGGGGGACTGACTGACCGTGCACAGCAGGACTCCAGACTGGGACACAGAGAACTCCTTGAACACCTCCGTGCGGTCCTGGTGGAGAAAACAAACCCACCCTGTCAGACGGCAGATCATCACGTCTACGATACGCAATGTTGGGTTTCATCACCTGAGCATTAAAGGGGACCTATTCTGCTAAATCCACTTCCTCATGTCTCTTCTTCATCAACACGTGTCCCCTCTTCTTCATGTCTCTTCTACATCAACATGTGTCCCCTCTTCTTCATGTCTCTTCTACATCAACATGTGTCCCCTCTTCTTCATGTCTCTTCTTCATCAACATGTGTCCCCTCTTCTTCATGTCTCTTCTTCATCAACATGTGTCCCCTCTTCTTCATGTCTCTTCTTCATCAACACGTGTCCCCTCTTCTTCATGTCTCTCCTACATCAACATGTGTCCCCTCTTCTTCATGTCTCTTCCACATCAACATGTGTCCCCTCTTCTTCATGTCTCTTCTTCATCAACATGTGTCCCCTCTTCTTCATGTCTCTTCTTCATCAACATGTGTCCCCTCTTCTTCATGTCTCTTCTTCATCAACATGTGTCCCCTCTTCTTCATGTCTCTTCTACATCAACATGTGTCCCCTCTTCTTCATGTCTCTTCTTCATCAACATGTGTCCCCTCTTCTTCATGTCTCTTCTACATCAACATGTGTCCCCTCTTCTTCATGTCTCTTCTTCATCAACATGTGTCCCCTCTTCTTCATGTCTCTTCTTCATCAACATGTGTCCCCTCTTCTTCATGTCTCTTCTACATCAACATGTGTCCCCTCTTCTTCATGTCTCTTCTTCATCAACATGTGTCCCCTCTTCTTCATGTCTCTTCTTCATCAACATGTGTCCCCTCTTCTTCATGTCTCTTCTACATCAACATGTGTCCCCTCTTCTTCATGTCTCTTCTTCATCAACATGTGTCCCCTCTTCTTCATGTCTCTTCTACATCAACATGTGTCCCCTCTTCTTCATGTCTCTTCTACATCAACATGTGTCCCCTCTTCTTCATGTCTCTTCTACATCAACATGTGTCCCCTCTTCTTCATGTCTCTTCTTCATCAACATGTGTCCCGGCCCTCCCCATTGGGTTCAACGCGTCAGAGTGACCAAGTCATTTCATTGGACGAGAGGCATACTATGAGAGCTGGTCACAGGGATGCGTTCAAATTTAGTCAGTCATTTGAGGAACTGTCGAAATGGCGAACGCAGATAAAGTTGAGCTGGAAAATCCTCCAGCATCATTGAAGTCTCCGGTTTGGGAACATTTTGGTTTTGCAGTTACGTACAAGGATGACGGACAAAGACAGGTGGACCGAACCAAAGCTGTTTGTCGGCATTGTTCAACTAACATTGGTTACGCGGCTGGCAATACATCAAACTGGCACACTCATTTGAAAAGGCATCACCCGAACGTGAATATCACCGGTACCAAAATAAAAATGACTGAAGTGCAAACCCAACTCCCTCTAGCATTTAAGCCTCCACCACTCGCAACAAGTTCAGTGCCATGTTAGCAAAGCGCTACCTGTCTGTATCTGCTACCTCTGTCCCTAGAGAGAGGGTGTTCTCCACAGCAGGAGACATTGTTAGTGCCAGCAGATCTGCCCTTTCAGCAAGCAATGTGGACAAGTTCATCTTTCTTTAAAACATGAAAATACAATGAAAGCCTAATGTCAAGCTGGCTGCTTAGGTGCTAGTGCAGTACAGTTCAAATACAGATGATTTCAGTTCATCCAAATGCTGCACCTTAATGTCTATTTTATTATATTTTGTATTTATTTGAGTGAATATTCAGTTTAATAATAATTAAAAACCCCCAACAAATATTTTATGTTTTGTGATCATTTTTTCTGCTGTACCGAAAACGTACCGAACCAAAATGTTTGTGAACCCTTACACCCCTACTCAACATGAATCTTACCTCCTGCTTCATGTTGCCGTGGAGCCTCAGGAAGCTGAGCGGGGGCTTCTGATTGGTGGAGAGCACGGCGGTGAAGATGGCGTGCAGGAACTCGACGGCCTCGCAGCTCGACGTGAACACGATCAGTTTGTTGTTCTTGGAAAACTGAAAAACAACAACAGGGATTATATTTTAGGGGTCCATTTAAAAAACACTGACCTGCACACGTGATGAAAACAGATGACCAATGAGCAATGCTAATCGCGTTAGCATGTGTATGGGAAATCCAATGTTAAGATAGCATCAATGCTAATCGGTATTCAACTGTTTGTGAATCTTGTGTATGTGTTCTGATCGAGTGTTTGTTAATGTGAGAACAGTCCAGCTGGAGCGCACGCAGTCCAGCTGGAGCGCACGCAGTCCAGCTGGAGCGCACGCAGTCCAGCTGGAGCGCACGCAGTCCAGCTGGAGCGCACGCAGTCCAGCTGGAGCGCACACAGTCCAGCTGGAGCGCACACAGTCCAGCTGGAGCGCACGCAGTCCAGCTGGAGCGCACGCAGTCCAGCTGGAGCGCACTGGAGCGCACGCAGTCCCTGATGTCTCCTGGGGGTTTACTGAACACAATGTTTGGCTCTCTGATTATCTAGAAGTCCTTCAATCACTCCGGTAACGGCAGGATATATACGATGATCCAGGTACGCTCCATGATGTCATATTTATGGATGTTATATATATTTAAGATAAGATAGGACTTTATTTAACCAGACGTAAATTGTTGTGCCAGAGTTACAAAGATCCAATAAACCCAGCAGCATGATAATCAAACTGTACACTAACAGAGCCGTAAAAAGAGCAATTAAATATCTACAGGAAACACAGACGGTCACATGATGAATGTAAATATGAACAGTATTTATTTACCTTGCACTTGTGCAGGATGAAGGCAGCGAGGCAGACGAGGCGCACCTTGCTGGGCACGACCACCACGAACTGCTGCAGGGCCTCGGGCAGCGTGAAGCTCTCTGATTGGTCGGCTGAGCCGGGGTCCTTGGCAGGGCCCGTGAGGTCAGAGGAGGCGGGGCCAGAGACGTTGATGGTGACCGGGTCGTTGAGACACACGTCTGCTAACCGAGTGACACCTGAACGCAGCACGATGTCACAGACACTTTGTTAAGGACGTTATCTCTAAATAACAAAAACAATCCCAAACTCTGGATCAATAAAGTTTCATGTAGTCCCTCAGAGGCCTGTACGACGAAGCCGGTTCAACCTAACCTGGATATGTTGGAGTTAGCCGGTTGACTTAATCCAAAAAAAAAAACGCTCTCGCTAAGCTGTCCTACGACGCTGGTTATCAAGTGGATCTCTCAAGCCAGCCGTGTCCTATCTAGTTAGGTGCGCGTTCACATGAAAGGGGTGGTATCTGGAGCATTCGACCAATCACAAACATGGAGAAGCGTACTGACAGCGCAGCGTCATACTTCCTGAATGAAAAGTGAACTTTAATATTAGTCAAATATGAAGAAGTTAAACTTTAAACATCCATGTCTTAAACACTTTATCCAGGATCAAAGCCACATAGCTGCACCTGCAAGGTGAATACAGCTGGTAACAGAGAAAGTGTTTGAATGCGTACATTAACAGGTTTATGATATCACTGCCCCGTCTAAGACACGATCTGACTTTAATTACATTTGACTCCAGTGTTTCGTCAACTTAATGTGTTGCTTAAAATAATACTTCTGCATCCAGTATGTGACACTGTGAGTGTTGCACGGCCAGATACGGCTCAGCTGACTCAGATAAGGAAATATATGATACATTATGATGTGATATGATATGAATGATAATGGGACACATCAACGTCTGCACTCACAGTGCCGCAGACTGTACGTAATGTTACTCTGATCCGGTTACTTATGTTGTGGCAGATATTTAAGTAAGCTTTCTTAACGCTAATGTTATAATAGTCAGATTGCTCTGAAGATGGGAGGAGGGGATATTCTATTAATGTTCACGTTCACACAGTCAGGTGATTTTTGCCGGCCGTCTTTCCTGCAACGGCAGTTTTTCTGTATTTCCTCTATCCTGTAATATGACTTGATATCTTTAAACTCCGCACACTGAGCTCTGATTGGTCAGCAGGCGGTGCTTTCACTGAGTTGATCTCTTAGCCTGCAACCTAACCTGCTCCGGACCAGGTTAGCCGCTCAGCATCAGTTACCATGGAGATCTAGCCCGCTAAAAAGAGAACCAGCGTCGTAGGACCGGAAAGCCAGAGTTTACCCTGAAGTTAGCTAAGAGAACATCCGGCTTCGTAGTGCAGGCCTCTGGAGTTTGTTGTGATGTTGTTGTTGATGTTTACCTTGTGACAGCGTGGCCGACAGCAGCACGTTCTGTCTGCTCGGTCCCGTGGTGTTCAGACTGTTTAATATGACGGTCAGATCCTTCTCAAAACCCAGGTCCAATATCCTGCACAGCAGTTACACACAATCACAACACAGCCATCCACCAAGTGCCTGCTCTCTCTCTCCTGATCAAATGAAGCATGCTTACCGGTCGGCCTCGTCGAGGATGAGCCAGCGCACGGAGCTAAAGGCGATAACCAGAGTGTTCTTGATGTGGTCCACCAGGCGCCCGGGGGTCGAGACCAGGATGTTGATCCCCTTACGGAGCCTGAGGAGGGAGCAGCCAGGTTACATCTGTCTCTCCAGAGGATACACCCCTCACATGATAGAGACTGGAACCTGCTCCAGAGGATACACCCCTCACATGATAGAGACCTAACCTTCTCTCCAGAGGATACACCCCTCACATGATAGAGACCTAACCTTCTCTCCAGAGGATACACCCCTCTCACATGATAGAGACCTAATCTTCTCTCCAGAGGATACACCCCTCACATGATAGAGACCTAACGTTCTCTCCAGAGGATACACCCCTCACATGATAGAGACCTAACCTTCTCTCCAGAGGATACACCCCTCACATGATAGAGACCTAATCTTCTCTCCAGAGGATACACCCCTCTCACATGATAGAGACCTAACGTTCTCTCCAGAGGATACACCCCTCACATGATAGAGACCTAACCTTCTCTCCAGAGGATACACCCCTCACATGATAGAGACCTAACCTTCTCTCCAGAGGATACACCCCTCACATGATAGAGACCTAACCTTCTCTCCAGAGGATACACCCCTCACATGATAGAGACTGAAACCTGCTCCAGAGGATACACCCCTCACATGATAGAGACCTAACCTTCTCTCCAGAGGATACACCCCTCACATGATAGAGACCTAATCTTCTCTCCAGAGGATACACCCCTCACATGATAGAGACCTAACTTTCTCTCCAGAGGATACACCCCTCACATGATAGAGACCTAACCTTCTCTACAGAGGATACACCCCTCACATGATAGAGACCTAATCTTCTCTCCAGAGGATACACCCCTCACATGATAGAGACCTAATCTTCTCTCCAGAGGATACACCCCTCACATGATAGAGACCTAACGTTCTCTCCAGAGGATACACCCCTCACATGATAGAGACCTAACCTTCTCTCCAGAGGATACACCCCTCACATGATAGAGACCTAACCTTCTCTCCAGAGGATACACCCCTCACATGATAGAGACCTAATCTTCTCTCCAGAGGATACACCCCTCTCACATGATAGAGACCTAACGTTCTCTCCAGAGGATACACCCCTCACATGATAGAGACCTAACCTTCTCTCCAGAGGATACACCCCTCACATGATAGAGACCTAATCTTCTCTACAGAGGATACACCCCTCACATGATAGAGACCTAACCTTCTCTCCAGAGGATACACCCCTCACATGATAGAGACCTAATCTTCTCTCCAGAGGATACACCCCTCACATGATAGAGACCTAACGTTCTCTCCAGAGGATACACCCCTCACATGATAGAGACCTAATCTTCTCTCCAGAGGATACACCCCTCACATGATAGAGACCTAACCTTCTCTCCAGAGGATACACCCCTCACATGATAGAGACCTAATCTTCTCTCCAGAGGATACACCCCTCACATGATAGAGACCTAATCTTCTCTCCAGAGGTGCGTACCTGGCCTTCTCAGACTTCCTCTTCTCCCCTCCCATCAGGACTCCAGGGACGATCCAGGTGAAGGGCTGCAGGGGAACATGATCCTCAGAGTGACCCCACAGGTAATAACTGGTTCATGGTTACATTTAGAAACTCATCATACATTACCTTCAGAAGCTTCTGGAAGGTCTGGAAGGTCTGCTGGGCCAGCTGCAGACAGACAGACAGACAGACAGGCAGAGAGAGAGACAGAGAGACAGACAGGCAGAGAGAGAGAGAGACAGACAGACAGACAGGCAGAGAGAGAGAGACAGACAGGCAGAGAGAGAGAGAGAGAGAGAGAGAGAGAGACAGACAGAGAGAGAGAGAGACAGACAGACAGGCAGAGAGAGAGACAGACAGACAGACAGACAGACAGGCAGAGAGAGAGAGACAGACAGACAGAGAGACAGAGAGAGAGAGAGAGAGAGAGAGAGAGAGAGAGAGAGAGAGAGAGAGAGAGAGACAACCGGAGAGAGAGAGACAGAACAGAGAGAGAAGACAAGAGAGACAGAAGACAAGAGAGACAGACAGAACAGACAGAGAGAGAAGAGAGACTACAGACAGGAGAGAGACAGAGAGACAGACAGAGATAGAGACAGAGAGAGAGTACGACGAGAGAGAGAGAGAGAGACAGAGAGAGAGACATAGTGAGAGAGAGAGAGACGAGAGCATACAGAGAGAGAGACAGATGAGATAAGCAGAGACCGAGAGAGACGCAGACGACAGACAACAGACAGGCAGAAGAGAGAGACAGTAGAGAGAGAGAGAGAGACAGAGAGAGAGACAGATAAGAGAGAGACAGACAGATAGAGAGAGAGAGAAGACGAGAGAGAGGAACACAGAGATAGAGAGAGAGACAGACAGACGAGAGAAGAGAAGAGAGAGAGAACAGAGAGAGAGAACAGAGAGACTACAGAGAGAGAGAGAGAGAAGACAGAGAGAGAGTAACAGAGAAGACAGAAGACAGAGAGAGAGACAAGAGAGACAGACATAGAGAGACAGACAGACAGACAGGCAGAGAGAGAGACAGAGAGAGAGAGACAGAGAGAGAGACAAGAGAGAGAGAGAGAGACAGAGAGAGAGAGAGAGAGACAGAGAGAGAGACAGACAGACAGACAGGCAGAGAGAGAGACGTATCAGTCTGTGATTCTAACTTGGGGTTTTCTGTTGTGTTTCTAAATGTTGCTGCATGGTGTCTGAGGCTCCAGTCTGTCAGGATGGTTTTATTGTCTCGTGTTTTTACATTAGTTTTTTTTTGTCCTATTGGTTTTGTCTAAATGTATTCATGCTGCTTTTTATATTTGTATATATTTATTGATGTCCAGCACTTTGGTCTGCTGTTTTTAAATGTGCTGTATAAATAAAGTTGGATTGGAGGACTCATACTGGTTCCAGTGTCACAGGTACCCCATTCACACCAACGGTGTTTCAGGGCCGGTTCGAACCTGGTGCTTGAAAAGCACCGGGTTTTCCTGTTCACACCGCAGCGGAGCCGCCTCTAAGCTCCGGAATCCGGTTCGTTTCGAGCACCAAAAAGTTGTCCGTCTAGAAGCAAGAACCGCATACGTCACGCTTACGTCGGAGGGGGGCGAGATTAACCTGAGCTAACAGTTAAGGCGAGTACGGCAAATAAAAGTTGTAACAAGCAGTAGCGCTGAGCAAAGTGACTAGAACGCAACCACACACTTGTTAAAAAAAACACACTTTATAAAGTCAGGCAACACTAACCAGGCTTCGTGTGATTCTGTTTATTTGTACCTTACTTTGACCATCCGTTCGCTGTTATTGATCATTGTGGAGAGCAGGCAGACGTTTGTTATTATAGCAGCTATCGGATGGAATCAATACATGGGCTGCACAGGTTGTCATGTCCGACTATCACAAGTAGAATCATAATGAAAAATACGTCGGTAAAAAGTGCCTGTAGAAAACGGCTTAGCAAGTAGTCAGTTTAGCTTCGGTTGCTATGCTAACATCACCCATGTTATACCAGAGAAACTTTCATAACAGCGTTCTGATGCCAAACAGCGTCAATTCAGACTGACCCCAAACAGCGTCAATTCAGACTGACACACATTCACTTAAGGGGAACTGGGGATATGTATCAGCTGCTTGTGTGACAGTCAGACAGTGAATACTTTAGAGCCGTGTGAGCTAACCCGGAGCTAACGGGAGAATACACTCCCGTGGAAGAGCAGCCAGCTCTGCAGCGGTCGCTAAATGAAACACATTAATAAACAATGAACCACGGCACTCTGGAGAAAAGTATAAGGTTGGAGAAGTCGTTATTTAATTTAATCTGGCTTCGTATGATTAAAAGCAACACGATCATCGACCCGACGCAGTCCCCCCCCGTTGTTGTTGTGAGGTGAGCGCCGTTGGGGAGAAAATCAGCGACGTAAACTGTGACGTCATGACGCAGCAGCGGCAGCACCAGTCGGGCTCTGAGCGGTGTGAACAGAGCGGGAGCTGAACCAAAGAACCGGTTCTGAACCTGAAAAGCTCTAGCACGGAGCTAGAACGGGAAAAGCCTTGGTGTGAAAGGGGTAAGTGAGCACCACAGACCTCTCTGGTGGGGACGATGATGACGGCCAGGGGTCCATCGGAGCGGCTGACCTTCTGCTGGAGAGCCTGCAGAGACTGGACCACAGGCACCGCGTAGGCCAGGGTCTTACCTACACACACACACACACACACACACACTTTGTCTTGGTGTCGTGGTGCATACATAAAAGTAAAACTAAAAACACGGATGGAAAACTATTTAAAGAAAACTATAATAACATTAAAAATATAGGATATAGCCGTGTTTACATAGAAATATGTGCAGTAATAAAAAAACAGATATTGTGTACATTGTGTATATTAATGTAACGCTTAGAGTCTATGATGATGATGATGATGGTGGTCTCACCTGAACCCGTCTGAGATCGGATCACAGCGTCACGACCCGACAGGAGAACCGGCATCGTCTGCTTCTGAACGCTGAACACACACACGTCATATTTACACACAAAGTTAAATACGTTAAAGTTTCACTGTCCTTTTAAATGATGGAGACATTGTGTGTGTGTGTGTGTGTGTGTGTGTGTGTGTGTGTGTGTGTGTGTGTGTGTGTGTGTGTGTGCGCGTACCTGGTAACCGTGGAAACATTGAGGACTTTGTTGAGTGTGGCCACCTGATGGACAGGAAGCAGCCAATCAGAGTGCAGAACAATAACAGTTAATATATTACAGATCGCGTTGTGTGTGTGTGTGTGTGTGTGTGTGTGTGTGTGTGTGTGTGTGTGTGTGTGTGTGTGTGTGTGTGTGTGTGTGTGTGTGTGTGTGTGTGTGTGTGTGTGTGTGTTAC
>NW_022987642.1:797819-800319 GCF_902827165.1 Trematomus bernacchii
ATTAAGGGTTAACCTCATAACTTTATTACCTAGGGTTAATGTAATTGTACATAAGTGTCCCTAAAAAGTTCATTAAGAACTCAGGAGTGATCCAGTTTCTATTGCTGCCCATCAGCTGCAGAGAGTCAACTAATTAAAGGGGCGTGGCCCCACAGCTGTGACAACTCAGCAATCAGGACTGGTGTCCATTTTAGGCAGCACTCTCCTGGAGCTTCAGACAGACGAAGACAATAGAGTCCTGTTGTGGCGCATTTCCACCGCAGGCCTCGCTCGACTTAGTACAGTTTTGTTAGGCCTTGTTAGGCCTTGTTAGGCCTTGTGAGGCCCAGATCACTTGCGCGTTTCCACTGCAGCGCGGAGCTCGCTTTAAGCGTGCCGAGCCGCCAGGGGCCCGTTTTTGGTTGCGTTTCCACTTGGCCTAGTACCGGCTAGCGGGTCCTAATTCACAGTTTTTCTGGCCCCATAAAATCGTGGTTCTAGGGCCAGAGACAACGAGGCTGAGTCGGGCTGAGTATGCTAAACTAGAGAGAGAATCGCTGGCAAGGGGGCAACAACTACAACAAGATGGACATATTTGACCGTGATTTAATTGTAATACACGTTTCAAAATGATGAAGTAACAACATACTGATACCGAAAAACCTTTTAAAATGCGTGTTTTCTAAATGGAGATCGGCTAAGCTAACGCAGTATATGCTCCGACCGTCCACACTCACAACAACGGCCTATACAGACATAAATAAACCAGCGACTGTATTCTCCATGACACAGGCAGTCTGTGGTTTGTACTTGTTTAACTTTTGTCTAGTTTCTGAACATATATGAGGAGCTGTGAGCTCTGAGTGCTAACAGCTAACGGCTGATGTTGCTCTGCACTTTCCCTCCTCACCTCACACCTCAAAGACCGCACCTACAAGGTAACTTGGAGAGGGTCTGAGTCCGACCCTTGTCAATTAACTACAGGGGTCCCTCAGGGCTCTGTCCTTGGTCCCCTCCTCTTCTCTCTGTACACAAACTTGCTCGGATCTGTCATTAGCCCGCATGGTTTTTCATACCACTGCTACGCTGACGACACCCAATTCATTCTGTCCTTTCCCCGCTCAGAGACCCAGGTCGTCGCACGCATCTCTGCTTGTCTAGCAGACATCGCTCAGTGGATGTCTGCTCACCACCTCAAGCTCAACCTTGACAAGACTGAACTGCTTTTCCTTCCGGGAAAAGAGTGTCCCACTCTTGACCTAACAATCAACATCGGCACCTCTGTTGTTTCCCCGACTCAGACTGCAAGGAATCTGGGTGTGACCCTAGATAACAACCTGTCCTTCACTGCAAACATCGCTGCTACAACCCGCTGCTGCAGATACACTCTTTCCAACATCAGGAGGATACGTCCCCTCCTGACCCAGAAAGCAGGTTCTGGTCCAGGCTCTCGTCATCTCACGCCTAGACTACTGCAACTCCCTCCTGGCTGGTCTACCTGCATGTGCCATCCGACCTCTGCAGCTCATCCAGAATGCAGCGGCTCGTCTGGTCTTCAACCTTCCTAAATGTTCCCACACCACGCCGCTCCTCCGCTCGCTTCACTGGCTTCCAGTAACTGCTAGAATCCACTTCAAGACACTGGTACTTGCGTACCATGCTGTGAATGGATCTGGCCCTTCCTACATCCAGGACATGGTTAAACCATACACCCCAGCACGTGCACTCCGCTCTGCATCGGCCAAACGGCTCGCTGCACCCGCACTGCGAGGGGGACCCAAGTTCCCATCATCAGAAACACGTGGGTTTGATATCCTGGCTCCAACATGGTGGAATGAGCTCCCCATTGACATCAGGACAGCAGAAAGCTCACACATCTTCCAGAGCAGACTGAAGACTCATCTCTTTCCACTCCACTTCGAGCAATATAATTACTAACAAAGCACTTATATACTAACAAAGCACTTACATACTAACAAAGCACTTCTATACTAACAAAGCACTTACATACTAACAAAGCACTTCTATACTAACTAAGCACTTATATACTAACAAAGGACTGGCTGATCTAAAGCCAGTTGAGTAGCACTTGAAATGTTTTGGCTCTATGAAACCTGATGTACTTATATGATTCTGTTTTCTTCTAGTTTGTATCTTGTTGGTCGAATGCACTGATTGTAAGTCGCTTTGGATAAAAGCCTCAGCTAAATGTAATGTAATGTAATGTGATGTTGCATTGTTGGAGGAGCTCAGGTCAGAAGAATGTCATTGCCAGTTCTACACTGTAGCTGCTGAGCATCTGCTGAGAACACCTTTGAATGTTGAATTTTGGCGCAGTTCCACTACAGCGCGGAGCTCGCTTTAAGTGTGCCGTGTCGTGCCGTGCCCGTTTTTGGTTGCGCTTCCACTAGGCCTAGTTCCGGCCCGGCCCGGCCCGGGGCCACTTTTTCACGTCTTTTCTGGCCCGAGAAAATTGTGGTTCTATCGAGGCCAACAAACAGGGCTGAGTCGGGCTGAGTAT